>NC_092343.1:299980070-300280070 GCF_046630445.1 Rutidosis leptorrhynchoides | reverse complement strand
TGTAAACAGGATATTTTAGATTATCATTATTTGATAATCTACGTAAAGCTTTTTAAACCTTTATTGATGAAATAAAGGTTATGGTTTGTTTTAAAATGAATGCAGTCTTTGAAAAACGTCTCATATAGAGGTCAAAACCTCGCAACGAAATCAATTAATATGGAACGTTTTTAAACAATAAGAACGGGACATTTCAGTTGGTATCAGAGCGTTGGTCTTAGAGAACCAGAATTTTGCATTAGTGTGTCTTATCGAGTTTGTTAGGATGCATTAGTGAGTCTGGACTTCGACCGTGTTTACTTGAAAAATGATTGCTTAACAAATTTTGTTGGAAACTATATATTTTTAACATGTGAATATTATGTGATATATTAATCTCTTAACGCGTTTGATATTATGTGATAGATGTCTACCTCTAGAGCAAGTCCCATTGACTCACCTAATAATAATGAAGAGTCAAATGTAAATTGGAATGATTCGTGGACTGATTCACAAGTTCCCGAAGAGGAACCGGAAGAAGAGTCGGAACCGGAAGAAGAATCGGAACCGGAAGAAGAATCAGAACCGGATGAAGAAATAGAACCGGTGGGGGAAATAATAAAACGATTAAGTAAAAGAAAATCCTCAACCAACCGACCAAGGTTAATTATGGTCAATGGTGTTTACGCCAAGGAAGCAAAATATTGGGAGGATTACCAATTCTCCGATGAATCGGATTCCGACGAGAATTCCGATGATGTTATAGAAATTACACCAACTGAATTTAAAAAGGCAAAAGAAAATAATAAGGGAAAGGGCATAAAAATAGAGAAATCTAATTCCAACCCCGATGAACTTTATATGTATCATCAACCCCCGAAGTCCTTAAGTTGTAACAATGACCCGGGAACCTCTAAACCACCAGGTTTTTCTAAACCAATGTGGATTACGACGGCTTGTATTAGGGGAACATCATATATCCCTAGAAACTTGGCAAAACGAACCAAAACCGAAGAAGAAGAAACAAGCGAGTCGGAATAAGATAGTTGTATTCGTGTGGTGTAATATATGTAATATAGTGTGCTTATGCTTTATGATATATGTAAAAATTGCTTGTATTAATAAGTATTTTTTTTATGAATCTAACTCTTATCTATTTTACAGTATAAAAACACAAAATGGATAGACAACCCAATATTTTAAGAGACCTACCCGGAGACATGATTGATGAAATCTTGTCTAGAGTCGGTCAGAATTCTTCGGAACAACTATTTAAGGCGAGATCAGTTTGTAAGACATTCGAAGAACGTTCCAAGAATGCCTTGGTTTATAAAAGGCTTTCGTTTAAAAGATGGGGGATATCACATTGGGAAATCCATAAGTTACGATGTGTTTACTTTGACGCATATATTGCGGGGAACCCAAATGCTATTTTACGCAATGGGTTAAGAAATTATTTTGACTCAATATATCCGAATATTGGACTTCGTGAATTAGAAAAAGCGGCTAACATGCAACATAAAGAAGCATGTTATGCTTACGGATTAGTAATGTTCGCTTCTCACCAAAGTGAGAACAAGAACATCGGGCTACAACTATTAAACAAAACGTTCCCACAAGTGACGGAGTCGGTAATTGGGGTAAGAAATGAGGTTTTTAGATTGTTACGGGACTGTTGGACATTACGTAACCCTCGTCCCTTTGACGACGTTACAACACGCTGTCTTATCAACGGCCATAACGGTTATGTTCCACAAGACCAAGGATGGGAAGTAATCCTAGTAAAACCAGAATGCATGACTTGTTTCTGGACGTATGAATTACGTATCTTTATTGCCTTTGCTGAACGACTTGTGTACTAGCTAGAATTATCTTCATAACCATCTTGTATCAAATTTATTGTGTGCTATATTTCATGCTATATGTAAAATAAGCGGTATTGTAAGTTTGTAAAATATTGTGTAAAAGTTTGAACGCGAAATATTATTATAATCAGTTTTTCATATAGAATTGTAGTAGTTGAATTGTATATTAGCTACTAAGTATGAACTTAACGGGTAGGTACTACCCGAATTTAAACTTATAAAACGCTAATATGAAGAAAAAGCTTTTATAAATGAGTTCATATTATGCTACGAAATACTATTAACTACTCTTAATATTCTGTATGATTAACTTGTTCCATTTGACTATTTTGAAGGAAATGGCACCGACTACTCGACACACAGTGAATATGAATGAAGAGGAATTCCGTACTTTTCTAGCTTCAAACATAGCCGCAGTACAGGCTGCGCTACATACCAACAATAACCTTGGATCTAGCAGTACAGGAAATCGTGTAGGATGCACCTACAAAGAATTCACTGCCTGCAAACCTTTGGAATTTGATGGAACCGAAGGACCGATCGGATTGAAACGGTGGACCGAGAAGGTCGAATCGGTGTTTGCCATAAGTAAGTGTACTGAAGAGGATAAATTAAAGTACGCTACGCATACCTTCACAGGTTCTGCGTTAACATGGTGGAATACCTATCTAGAGCAAGTGGGACAAGACGATGCGTACGCACTACCGTGGTCAGCATTCAAGCACTTGATGAACGAGAAGTACCGTCCCAGAACCGAGGTCAATAAGCTCAAGACAGAACTTAGAGGGTTACGAACCCAAGGATTTGATATTACCACGTACGAAAGACGATTCACAGAATTGTGCCTATTGTGTCCAGGAGCATTCGAAGATGAGGAAGAGAAGATCGACGCGTTTGTGAAAGGATTACCGGAAAGAATCCAAGAAGATATAAGTTCACACGAGCCCGCCTCCATACAACAGGCATGTAGAATGGCTCACAAACTCGTGAACCAGATTGAAGAAAGAATTAAAGAACATACTGCTGAAGAGGCCAATGTGAAGCAAGTCAAAAGAAAGTGGGAGGAAAACGGTGATAAGAATCACCAATACAACAACAACAGCAATTACAACAATAATCGCAACAATTATCCCAACAATCGCAACATCAATCGCAACTACAACAAACGGCCCAACAACAACAACAACAACAACAGCAACTACAACAATCATCCCAACAACAATAATAACCGCAACAACAACAACAATCAGAAGCAGCTATGCCAAAGGTGTGAAAAGAATCACTCGGGGTTCTGCACCAAATTTTGCAACAAGTGTAAAAGAAATGGTCATAGCGCGGCGAAGTGTGAGGTCTATGGACCAGGGGTTAATAGAACGAAAGGAACAAATGGTGTCGGAACGAGTAATGGCGGAGCAAGTAGTGTCGGAGCAAGTTATGCCAATGTAGTTTGTTATAAATGTGGAAAACCGGGCCACATTATTAGAAATTGCCCGAACCAGGAGAACACGAATGGACAAGGCCGTGGAAGAGTTTTCAATATTAATGCGGCAGAGGCACAGGAAGACCCGGAGCTTGTTACGGGTACGTTTCTTGTTGAAAATAAATCTGCTTACGTTTTATTTGATTCGGGTGCGGATAGAAGCTATATGAGTAGAGATTTTTGTGCTAAATTAAGTTGTCCATTGACGCCTTTGGATAGTAAATTTTTACTCGAATTAGCAAATGGTAAATTAATTTCGGCAGATAATATATGTCGGAATCGAGAAATTAAACTGGTTAGCGAAACATTTAAGATTGATTTGATACCAGTAGAGTTAGGGAGTTTTGATGTGATAATCGGTATGGACTGGTTGAAAGAAGTGAAAGCGGAGATCGTTTGTTACAAAAATGCAATTCGCATTATACGAGAAAAAGGAAAACCCTTAATGGTGTACGGAGAAAAGGGCAACACGAAGCTACATCTTATTAGTAATTTGAAGGCACAAAAACTAATAAGAAAAGGTTGCTATGCTGTTCTAGCACACGTCGAGAAAGTACAAACTGAAGAAAAGAGCATCAATGATGTTCCCATTGCAAAAGAATTTCCCGATGTATTTCCGAAAGAATTACCGGGATTACCCCCACATCGATCCATTGAATTTCAAGTAGATCTTGTACCAGGAGCTGCACCAATAGCTCGTGCTCCTTACAGACTCGCACCCAGCGAGATGAAAGAACTGCAAAGCCAATTACAAGAACTTTTAGAGCGTGGTTTCATTCGACCAAGCACATCACCGTGGGGAGCTCCTGTTTTGTTTGTCAAGAAGAAAGATGGTACATTCAGGTTGTGTATCGACTACCGAGAGTTGAACAAACTTACCATCAAGAACCGCTACCCACTACCGAGAATCGACGACTTATTTGATCAACTACAAGGCTCGTCTATTTATTCAAAGATTGACTTACGTTCCGGGTATCATCAAATGCGGGTGAAAGAAGATGATATTCCAAAGACTGCTTTCAGAACACGTTACGGTCATTACGAGTTTATGGTCATGCCATTTGGTTTAACTAATGCACCAGCTGTGTTCATGGACCTTATGAACCGAGTGTGTGGACCATACCTTGACAAGTTTGTCATTGTTTTCATTGATGACATACTTATTTACTCAAAGAATGACCAAGAACACGGTGAACATTTGAGAAAGGTGTTAGAAGTATTGAGGAAGGAAGAATTGTACGCTAAGTTTTCAAAGTGTGCATTTTGGTTGGAAGAAGTTCAATTCCTCGGTCACATAGTGAACAAAGAAGGTATTAAGGTGGATCCGGCAAAGATAGAAACTGTTGAAAAGTGGGAAACCCCGAAAACTCCGAAACACATACGCCGGTTTTTAGGACTAGCTGGTTACTACAGAAGGTTCATCCAAGACTTTTCCAGAATAGCAAAACCCTTGACTGCATTAACGCATAAAAGGAAGAAATTTGAATGGAATGATGAACAAGAGAAAGCGTTTCAGTTATTGAAGAAAAAGCTAACTACGGCACCTATATTGTCATTGCCTGAAGGGAATGATGATTTTGTGATTTATTGTGACGCATCAAAGCAAGGTCTCGGTTGTGTATTAATGCAACGAACGAAGGTGATTGCTTATGCGTCTAGACAATTGAAGATTCACGAACAAAATTATACGACGCATGATTTGGAATTAGGCGCAGTTGTTTTTGCATTAAAGACTTGGAGGCACTACTTATATGGTGTTAAAAGTATTATATATACCGACCACAAAAGTCTTCAACACATATTTAATCAGAAACAACTGAATATGAGGCAGCGTAGGTGGATTGAATTATTGAATGATTATGACTTTGAGATTCGTTACCACCTGGGGAAGGCAAATGTGGTAGCCGATGCCTTGAGCAGGAAGGACAGAGAACCCATTCGAGTAAAATCTATGAATATAATGATTCATAATAACCTTACTACTCAAATAAAGGAGGCGCAACAAGGAGTTTTAAAAGAGGGAAATTTAAAGGATGAAATACCCAAAGGATCGGAGAAGCATCTTAATATTCGGGAAGACGGAACCCGGTATAGGGCTGAAAGGATTTGGGTACCAAAATTTGGAGATATGAGAGAAATGGTACTTAGAGAAGCTCATAAAACCAGATACTCAATACATCCTGGAACGGGGAAGATGTACAAGGATCTCAAGAAACATTTTTGGTGGCCGGGTATGAAAGCCAATGTTGCTAAATACGTAGGAGAATGTTTGACGTGTTCTAAGGTCAAAGCTGAGCATCAGAAACCATCAGGTCTACTTCAACAACCCGAAATCCCGGAATGGAAATGGGAAAACATTACCATGGATTTCATCACTAAATTGCCAAGGACTGCAAGTGGTTTTGATACTATTTGGGTAATAGTTGATCGTCTCACCAAATCAGCACACTTCCTGCCAATAAGAGAAGATGACAAGATGGAGAAGTTAGCACGACTGTATTTGAAGGAAGTCATCTCCAGACATGGAATACCAATCTCTATTATCTCTGATAGGGATGGCAGATTTATTTCAAGATTCTGGCAGATATTACAGCAAGCATTAGGAACTCGTCTAGACATGAGTACTTCCTATCATCCACAAACTGATGGGCAGAGCGAAAGGACGATACAAACGCTTGAAGACATGCTACGAGCATGTGTTATTGATTTCGGAAACAGTTGGGATCGACATCTACCGTTAGTAGAATTTTCCTACAACAACAGCTACCATTCAAGCATTGAGATGGCGCCGTTTGAAGCACTTTATGGTAGAAATTGCAGGTCTCCGATTTGTTGGAGTGAAGTGGGGGATAGACAGATTACGGGTCCGGAGATTATACAAGAAACTACCGAGAAGATCATCCAAATTCAACAACGGTTGAAAACCGCCCAAAGTCGACAAAAGAGCTACGCTGACATTAAAAGAAAAGATATAGAATTTGAAATTGGAGAGATGGTCATGCTTAAAGTTGCACCTTGGAAATGCGTTGTTCGATTTGGTAAACGAGGGAAATTAAATCCAAGGTATATTGGACCATTCAAGATTATTGATCGTGTCGGACCAGTAGCTTACCGACTTGAGTTACCTCAACAACTCGCGGCTGTACATAACACTTTCCACGTTTCGAATTTGAAGAAATGTTTTGCTAAAGAAGATCTCACTATTCCGTTAGATGAAATCCAAATCAACGAAAAACTTCAATTCATCGAAGAACCCGTCGAAATAATGGATCGTGAGGTTAAAAGACTTAAGCAAAACAAGATACCAATTGTTAAGGTTCGATGGAATGCTCGTAGAGGACCCGAGTTCACCTGGGAGCATGAAGATCAGATGAAGAAAAAATACCCGCATCTATTTCCAGAAGATTCGTCAACACCTTCAACAGCTTAAAATTTCGGGACGAAATTTATTTAACGGGTAGGTACTGTAGTGACCCGAACTTTTACATGTTTATATATATTAATTGAGATTGATATTTACATGATTAAATGTTTCCAACATGTTAAGCAATCAAACTTGTTAAGACTTGATTAATTGAAATAGGTTTCATATAGACAATTGACCACCCAAGTTGACCGGTGATTCACGAACGTTAAAACTTGTAAAAACTATATGATGACATATATATGGTTATATATATAGTTAACATGATATTATGATAAGTAAACATATCATTAATTATATTAACAATGAACTACATATGTAAAAACAAGACTACTAACTTAATGATTTTGAAACGAGACATATATGTAACGATTATCGTTGTAACGACATTTAATGTATATATATCATATTAAGAGATATTCATACATCATAATATCATGATAATATAATAATTTAAAATCTCTTTTGATATTATAAACATTGGTTTAACAACATTTAACAAGATCGTTAACCTAAAGGTTTCAAAACAACATTTACATGTAACGACTAACGATGACTTAACGACTCAGTTAAAATGTATATACATGTAGTGTTTTAATATGTATTCATACACTTTTTAAAGACTTCAATACACTTATCAAAATACTTCTACTTAACAAAAATGCTTACAATTACATCCTCGTTCAGTTTCATCAACAATTCTACTCGTATGCACCCGTATTCGTACTCGTACAATACACAGCTTTTAGATGTATGTACTATTGGTATATACACTCCAATGATCAGCTCTTAGCAGCCCATGTGAGTCACCTAACACATGTGGGAACCATCATTTGGCAACTAGCATGAAATATCTCATAAAATTACAAAAATATGAGTAATCATTCATGACTTATTTACATGAAAACAAAATAACATATCCTTTATATCTAATCCATACACCAACGACCAAAAACACCTACAAACACTTTCATTCTTCAATTTTCTTCATCTAATTGATCTCTCTCAAGTTCTATCTTCAAGTTCTAAGTGTTCTTCATAAATTCCAAAAGTTCTAGTTTCATAAAATCAAGAATACTTTCAAGTTTGCTAGCTCACTTCCAATCTTGTAAGGTGATCATCCAACCTTAAGAAATCTTTGTTTCTTACAGTAGGTTATCATTCTAATACAAGGTAATAATCATATTCAAACTTTGGTTCAATTTCTTTAACTATAACAATCTTATTTCAAGTGATGATCTTACTTGAACTTGTTTTCGTGTCATGATTCTGCTTCAAGAACTTCGAGCCATCCAAGGATCCATTGAAGCTAGATCCATTTTTCTCTTTTCCAGTAGGTTTATCCAAGGAACTTAAGGTAGTAATGATGTTCATAACATCATTCGATTCATACATATAAAGCTATCTTATTCGAAGGTTTAAACTTGTAATCACTAGAACATAGTTTAGTTAATTCTAAACTTGTTCGCAAACAAAAGTTAATCCTTCTAACTTGACTTTTAAAATAAACTAAACACATGTTCTATATCTATATGATATGCTAACTTAATGATTTAAAACCTGGAAACACGAAAAACACCGTAAAACAGGATTTACGCCGTCGTAGTAACACCGCGGGCTGTTTTGGGTTAGTTAATTAAAAACTATGATAAACTTTGATTTAAAAGTTGTTATTCTGAGAAAATGATTTTTATTATGAACATGAAACTATATCCAAAAATTATGGTTAAACTCAAAGTGGAAGTATGTTTTCTAAAATGGTCATCTAGACGTCGTTCTTTCGACTGAAATGACTACCTTTACAAAAACGACTTGTAACTTATTTTTCCGACTATAAACCTATACTTTTTCTGTTTAGATTCATAAAATAGGGTTCAATATGAAACCATAGCAATTTGATTCACTCAAAACGGATTTAAAATGAAGAAGTTATGGGTAAAACAAGATTGGATAATTTTTCTCATTTTAGCTACGTGAAAATTGGTAACAAATCTATTCCAACCATAACTTAATCAACTTGTATTGTATATTATGTAATCTTGAGATACCATAGACACGTATACAATGTTTCGACCTATCATGTCGACACATCTATATATATTTCGGAACAACCATAGACACTCTATATGTGAATGTTGGAGTTAGCTATACAGGGTTGAGGTTGATTCCAAAATATATATAGTTTGAGTTGTGATCAATACTGAGATACGTATACACTGGGTCGTGGATTGATTCAAGATAATATTTATCGATTTATTTCTGTACATCTAACTGTGGACAACTAGTTGTAGGTTACTAACGAGGACAGCTGACTTAATAAACTTAAAACATCAAAATATATTAAAAGTGTTGTAAATATATTTTGAACATACTTTGATATATATGTATATATTGTTATAGGTTCGTGAATCAACCAGTGGCCAAGTCTTACTTCCCGACGAAGTAAAAATCTGTGAAAGTGAGTTATAGTCCCACTTTTAAAATCTAATATTTTTGGGATGAGAATACATGCAGGTTTTATAAATGATTTACAAAATAGACACAAGTACGTGAAACTACATTCTATGGTTGAATTATTGAAATCGAATATGCCCCTTTTTATTAAGTCTGGTAATCTAAGAATTAGGGAACAGACACCCTAATTGACGCGAATCCTAAAGATAGATCTATTGGGCTTAACAAACCCCATCCAAAGTACCGGATGCTTTAGTACTTCGAAATTTATATCATATCCGAAGGGTGTCCCGGAATGATGGGGATATTCTTATATATGCATCTTGTTAATGTCGGTTACCAGGTGTTCACCATATGAATGATTTTTTATCTCTATGTATGGGATGTGTATTGAAATATGAAATCTTGTGGTCTATTATTATGATTTGATATATATAGGTTAAACCTATAACTCACCAACATTTTTGTTGACGTTTTAAGCATGATTATTCTCAGGTGATTATTAAGAGCTTCCGCTGTTGCATACTTAAATAAGGACGAGATTTGGAGTCCATGCTTGTATGATATTGTGTAAAAACTGCATTCAAGAAACTTATTTTGTTGTAACATATTTGTATTGTAAACCATTATGTAATGGTCGTGTGTAAACAGGATATTTTAGATTATCATTATTTGATAATCTACGTAAAGCTTTTTAAACCTTTATTGATGAAATAAAGGTTATGGTTTGTTTTAAAATGAATGCAGTCTTTGAAAAACGTCTCATATAGAGGTCAAAACCTCGCAACGAAATCAATTAATATGGAACGTTTTTAAACAATAAGAACGGGACATTTCATGGTGTGGCTTTCCTTGCTCATGTTGTCGATACTCGTAATGAGCCACCACCTATTCATGAAATTCCGGTGGTTAATGAGTTTGAAGATGTTTTTCCGGATGAGTTACCGGGTGTTCCGGCAGAAAGACAAGTTGAGTTTCGCATTGAGTTGGTTCCGGGGGCTACCCCCATTGCTAAAACTCCTTATCGTTTAGCACCAACGGAAATGCAAGAGTTGTTGAATCAAATTCAAGAGTTGCTTGAGAAAGGTTTTATTCGACCGAGTGCTTCGCCATGGGGCGCTCCGGTTTTATTTGTGAAGAAGAAAGATGGTAGTATGCGTATGTGCATCGATTACCGTGAGTTGAATAAAGTGACGATCAAGAATCGTTATCCGTTACCTAGGATTGATGATTTGTTTGATCAACTTCAAGGTGCAACATATTTCTCTAAGATCGACCTACGGTCCGGCTATCATCAAATGCGGGTCCGTGAGGAAGACATTGAGAAAACGGCTTTCCGAATGCGTTATGGGCATTTTGAGTTTGTGGTGATGCCTTTTGGTCTTACGAATGCACCGGCGGCATTCATGGATCTTATGAACCGAGTGTGCCAACCTATGTTGGACAAGTCGGTTATTGTGTTCATTGACGACATACTAGTCTACTCAAAAAGTATGCACGAACATGAACGTCACTTGCGTGAAGTTTTGAAGACGCTAAGAAAAGAGAAGTTGTATGCAAAGTTCTCTAAATGTGAATTTTGGCTAAGGGAGGTTCAATTCCTTGGTCATATTGTGAACGAAAGCGGTATCCAAGTAGATCCGGGGAAGATCGAGACGGTGAAAAGTTGGGGACGACCGACTACGCCTACGGAAATCCGAAGTTTTCTCGGATTGGCCGGTTATTATCGTCGGTTTATCCAAGACTTTTCTAAGATTGCTTCTCCGTTAACGAAATTGACAAGAAAGAGTGCTACGTTTAATTGGAAGAACGAGCAAGAAATTGCTTTTCAATTGTTGAAAGAGAAGTTGTGTCAAGCTCCGGTGTTAGTGTTGCCGGAAGGTGTTGAAGATATGGCGGTTTATTGTGATGCTTCCTTAAATGGGCTCGGGTGTGTTCTTATGCAAAGGGGTAAAGTCATCGCTTATGCCTCTCGTCAATTAAAGGAACACGAAACGAGATACCCGATTCATGATCTCGAGATGGCGGCGGTCGTGCATGCGTTGAAAATTTGGCGCCATTACTTGTATGGTGTCAAGTGTACGATATATTCGGATCATAAGAATTTGAAACATCTTTTCACTCAAAGATATTTGAATTATTGTCAACGTAGATGGATGGATGTGGTGAAAGACTATGATTGTGAGATACTTTATCATCCGGGTAAGGCTAATGTGGTTGCGGACGCGTTAAGTCGAAAGACTCAACATCCGGCGATACGTTACGTTTGATTATTACAAATGATTTTCTTGAGAAGCTTGGTGAGATTCAAATCGAGGCTTATGTTCACAATAAACATGCGGAAAGAATTGTGGGCCAATCGGAGTTCATTACCATGGGCCCGCGGGGTTTATTGTCTTTCCAAGGAAGGGTGTGGGTGCCTAAGATGGGTGATTATCGACGGGTTCTACTTGATGAAGCACATAAGTCAAGATATTCCATTCATCCGGGCGCGACGAAAATGTATCATGACTTGAAGAAAGATTATTGGTGGCCGGGCATGAAGCGCGATGTTGTAAAATATGTTGAACAATGTGTTACTTGTTTGCAAGTAAAGGCCGAGCACCAAAAGCCGTATGGTAAGTTGCAACCGTTAGAAATCCCGAAATGGAAATGGGAGCACATTACCATGGATTTCATAACAAAATTACCTAAGACGGCGAGAACTCAATATGATACGATTTGGGTGATTGTGGACCGGTTAACGAAAAGTGCTTTGTTTCTTCCCATTAAAGAAGCAATATCGTCGGAGGCCTTGGCTAAGTTGTTTATCAAGGAAGTGGTCTCGCGACATGGCGTTCCTATATCTATTATTTCGGATCGAGATACCCGTTTTACATCACGGTTTTGGGAGAAGTTTCATGAAGATATGGGTACACAATTAAAGTTGAGCACGGCGTACCATCCTCAAACGGACGGTCAAACCGAACGTACGAACCAAACTTTGGAAGATATGCTACGGGCGTGCATTATTGACTTCGGTGGTAGTTGGGATGAGCACTTGCCTTTGGTGGAATTCTCGTACAATAATAGTTATCATACTAGTATTGGGATGCCACCATATGAGATGCTTTATGGGCGTAGGTGTCGAACTCCCGTTTGTTGGGGAGAAGTGGGTCAAAGGGAAATCGGGTGTACCGATTTGGTTTTGGAGACGAATAACAAGATCTATATTATTCGGGAACATTTGAAAAAGGCTCAAGATAGACAAAAGTCGTATGCCGACAAATGTAGACGAACGATCGAATTTCAAGAAGGCGACATGGTAATGCTTAAGGTTTCGCCATGGAAGGGTATTATTCGATTTCGAAAACGAGGAAAGTTGGCTCCTCGGTTTATTGGGCCGTTCAAGGTTTTAGCTCGTGTTGGTGAAGTTGCATATCGATTGGAATTACCCGAAGAGCTTGCGGGGATCCATAACACGTTTCATGTTTCCCATCTTCGTAAGTGTCTTGCGGATGATTCTTCATGGATGCCATTAGACGAAATTTAGCTAAACAATAAGTTGGAGTATGTGGAAGAGCCGATTGCTATACTCGATGAGAAGGTCAAAAGGTTGAGGCATAAAGAGGTTAGGACCTATAAGGTTCAATGGCGACGGAATAAGGGTTTCGAGTTTACATGGGAACCCGAAGAGTTTGTGTTGGTTTATCTTCCCGCTTGTCATGCGGCTTGGATTGCGAGGACGCAATCCGAATAAGTGGGGGAGAGTTGTAAGACCCGTGTATTTATTGTAAATAGTGTATATATGTTAACAAAGTGACGGGGTACGTTTTATATTTAAAAAGGAGCAAGGAATCAGAATTTGCCCAGGTGCGCGCCGCGCGGCCTGGGGGCGCGCCGCGCAAGTACGCGCAGACAGCTCCTTTTGTTTTATTTAATTATAAATGAGGGCATTTTGGTAAAAACACATTAAGGCCGGATTTAATGCTTGGGATCTGATATTGGAGTGTCATTTACTCCAAAATCCACCAACCTTATCCCTCCAATTCAATTTTAGAGAGAGAGTGATTGTAGAGTGAGAAAGCTCACTTTGAAGGAGAAGAAGTTGCTCTCGGGTTTTATCGCAAGCTTTAAAGTTGTTCATCTCGTCATTTGCTACGTTTTGATAGTTGTGGTATGTCCTAACTTTAATTTCTTACTTTGATTTTGTGTATGGGTTAGGGTTTGTGTTGAAGATGAACACTAAGACCCATTTGTAGGTAAATTGGGTGTTCTTGAGTAAATTGGGTCATGTAGACTCAATAATGGGTTAGCTAGGGTTTTAAAAGTGATAATTGTTGTTAATGAACCCTAATTGGCTAATAAATTGTTAGAACACTTTAATGATGTGTAAATGGGTGTTATTTGGGTGTAGATGACCCAAATGAGTGTATTGACTTTTAATTGGGTCAAATGGGTCAAAATAGACCAAGGTTGGTTAAGGTTAGTGATTAGTGTTAAAACCTAGTGATTTAATGTGTATGAAGGCCTTGAGTGCCAAGGGTTAGGGTTTTTGGTGAAGATGACCCAATTTAGGGTTAAGTGTCCAAATGGGTCGAGATGACCTAGGAATGGTGTGTAATGTGGGTTTGGATCAAATTGATTGATTTATTATATGCTTGTGAAATAGGTACGTTACCTTGGAGTTCAAGCTTGGTCTAATAATCACCAAAGGCGTAAGGTGAGTGGAATAATTATGCGTTCATGTATATGGCGTATTTATTTGTAAATGTTATGGTATGAACCACGTGCCGGTAGTACCATAACATGTGTGTGATGTGGATTGTGAGTGTGAACCACGTACCGGTAGCATTATGATGATAATGATGTGAACCACGTGCCGGTAGCATCGAGTGTGAACCACGTGCCGGTAGCACTATAAAATGAGGCGTGAACCACGTGCCGGTAGCGTCGAAGTGTGAACCATGTGCCGGTAGCACTATAAACGAGTGAGACTCAAATGCGTATGGTGTGAACCACGTGCCGGTAGCACCATAGCGTTATGGTTAACCATATTGTGTTGTGATTGTATAGCATGTTATATATATATATATATATATATATATATATATATATATATATATATATATATATATATATATATATATATATATATATATATATATATATATATATATATTGTGATGAGTACATGCTAATGTGGTTTTGGGATGGTGTACGACTTGTTAGTATTTACGAGTATGTTGATATACTAATTGTGTTACAAGTTCGTATGAGGTATTTGGTATTGTGAATGCGGATAGATAGGTTATATATATGTATGTATAATTATTGCATTCACTAAGTTTTGCTTACCCTCTCGTTGTTTACCATTTTATAGGTTCCGGTGTGGATAAAGGTAAGGGCATTGCTTTGGTTTAGAGATCCCGTCGTTGACTAGGGATGCTTTTGGGACGCGTTGAGTTTTGGAGTTTGACCGATAGATGGGTAGTTTAATCCCAAACGCCATGCTCGTAGTGTAGTTTGGAACTTAAACTTTTGTGGTCGAAACTCTTGTAATTTGTATTAACTTGGTATTTTGGGTCGTGTGGGCCCCACTTGTGAAACTTCATTTTTATGTTTGAAACGTACTAGTTTTACTTATATGAACGTGTGACTAAAAGCGTTTTGGCTAAAAATGCCGGGAACCACCCGATCTTTTTCGCATTTAAAGTAACCGGGGACAGCCGGCTTTTGCGCGCCGCGCAGTCCCCAGCGCTCGCCGCGCGGGTATGGCAAACAGCAAAAAAAAAAAAAATTTGTTGCAAATTAACGGGGTTTTGTCGGGTGTGGTTTGGGTTGTTACAAATAATTTGCTAACGACGATCTTAAGTGTTGTCGTTAACACGTTCTAATGTATTTGCATATCCGTTATCCAGTACTTTCTAAATGACGGTCATCAATAGTCAATGCATACAACACTTTTGTTAACGGTCATCAATCCACATTCGTATTTATATGTCTAAATATAAATATAAATATTTTTATTTAAAATAATGCTAAAAAGCTACTGAAATTTCAATTCTACCATTCGCATAAATGAAAAGTATTAGTTACATAAGAATAAATAAATGGAAAGATTACATAATTTTATTATAATTTATATTTATAATAACTTATTAAATAAATGGTAAAATAGATAGATAATTTACAAGCATAATAATGGAACTTTCGGGGACATTCTTTTCCGGACTGAAGGAGTTTCAATTTTTTATTATTAAATGTTGAAATATACTTTATTTGTTCTTCATCATTTTTTTAATAGATTTGTTATTGGTTATATCATCAAGATAGTTAATAAACTAAGACAATTACATTATCCCGATGGCACAAGTGCATCAATAATATTTCAAGTATATTAATTAACATATATACTATGTGTAGTAGGTTTTCCAGCCTCCCTAATAGTCGGGTTACTATTCGCATTTTTTTTCATTTTTTCCCTTTTTAACGTTAGCCACTTCTTACATATTGACAACTCATTATTATACTATAATCTAAATTTTCAACTCTCTTTTTTTCCCATTTTATGTAAACCAAATCTATTATACTTCGCTAAACGATCTTTTTTGTTTACCAAAAGTCGTTTGGTACTTTTTGGAAGAGCCTATGTTAACTGGTGAGTTGATTAAAGGTTAAAGATAGAAAAAAAAATAGGCGTTAAACAATCTTAATTTTTTATCATTGTCGTTAAAATATATTTGGTACTAATATAGTTGCTTATGTTTTGTTCTAAAAGTATCTAATATATGTAAAAATTATGTCACATTGTTTCGTACAAACATATATTTAATATGATGTACGTAATTAAACAATACAAATCCATAAAACACTTTAAATCGGTATTGCAAAAACAATCAATGCCGTAATGCGCGGTTACCCATCATTTGTATCTACCATAAAGTGTAGTTATATTTTGCATATTATATACTCCCTCCGTCCCGTCACAAGTGTCCACATTTTTATTTTGGGATGTCTAATTTCAAGTGTCCACTTTGTATTTCAACCAATCAGAAGAGGTTATTCTGGAGAGAGAAGATTTCTGATTGGTGGAGAATGAAGTTAGTGGAATTTCCTAAAACTGTGTGCAAAAAGTAAGTGGACACTTATAATAGGACGGGGGTAGTATTATGTAAAATGTAAATATTATTTTTTGAGTAAAGGGCTTGTTATATAAATATTATTGACCTCTTTTATTTTTATTTGTTCATTTAACTTTAACTATTTATTTTTATATAGGAGTATTTATTATAATTAAATGTGAAGTCAAACTAGTACCTAAACCATATATACACTATATTTAGAAAAAATCAAATCTGAAACTTCTAAGTACATGTTGACTGCATGCATCCTATTTATACAATTCTCTATCCATCTCTTCCCACCTTCATTACAATAACAATAACAATAACATCCCCATGTCATCTTAAACCACCACCCTAAACCACCATCATGAACCACCTCAGGCAACTCTGTTTCATTTTACCACCCGATCACAACGATAAACCGAACCAACCCGAACCCAATTCACACAAACACCACTCATCATGTGTATGTGGTGGTCTTCATATCCATACTCCTAAAATCCTCAAACAAGCGATTCGTCGTTTATACAACACACCACCCTTTGCATTATGGAAACACCGGACGCCTTCTGGTGTCTTTCACGACACAGAAGGCGTCCAGTTTCCAAACGAGAAAATATTTTCGGGCCATAGCCCGAAAATATTCAGTTACTCCGAGCTTTATATAGGTACAAAAGCGTTTAGTAGCAACGAGATACTTGGAAGTGGCGGTTTCGGGCGGGTTTATAGAGCGGTTTTGCCTAGCGATGGAACAATAGTTGCAGTCAAATGTTTAATAGAAACAGGTGAGAGTTTTGAGAAGAGTTTTGCTGCTGAGCTGGCAGCTGTGGCTAACCTGCGCCATAGGAATTTGGTCCCGTTACGCGGTTGGTGTGTTCATGATGATCAGTTGTTACTCGTTTATGATTATATGTCGAATCGAAGTCTCGATAGAGTACTTTTTAGGAAGAAAGGTATGGTTCTTGGATGGGATATGAGAGTTGATATTGTTATGGGTTTAGCGAGAGCGTTGTTTTATTTACACGAACAATTGGAGGGTCAGATTATACATCGTGATGTGAAAACGAGCAATGTGATGCTTGATTCGAAGTTTAATGCAAGATTAGGCGATTTCGGGTTGGCTAGATGGGTTGAACATGAGATCAAGAGCATAATGGGACCCACAATAACAACGAAAGCGAAGTATGGGGTGGATAATAGTACGATGACGCGTATTGGTGGTACGATTGGGTACTTATCGCCCGAGACATTTAATAAAGGAAGTGTTGTCACTGCAAAATCGGACGTTTTTAGCTTTGGGATCGTGTTGTTGGAGATTGTAACCGGGCGAAAAGCGGTTGATCTAACGTTTCCTGACGAAAAGATTGTTTTACTCGACTGGATTCGAGAATTAGCTGATGAGAAAATTCTTATCAAAGGAGCTGATCGTCGTTTGAAAGACGGATCGTATATAGTTCATGATATGGAGCGTTTGATTCGAATCGGGTTGCTTTCAACTGTCAATGACCCGCGGGCACGACCCGATATGAAATGGATCCTCGGCTCACTTTTGGGTAATACCCACGAAAAGCTCCCCGATCTTCCATCGTTCAAAATGCTCCCTCGGTACATAGCGATATCTCCACTGGTTAGTAGTAGTACCACCACTACACCATCGTCAACCACCAATGACACGAGCACAACCACCGAATCTGTGGGGCCCACGATCTTTTTCACCGCAAAGGGTGAAAGTTTGTATGTAACAACGGGTCCCGAAGATGATACGATCTCGAGCATGATCTCGAGTTTGATCTCGACCACACGTTTGAGCCGTCGCCAGTCCAAAACATTCCCGATAGTTCAACCGCCACGTGTGATAACGTACAACGAGATCATTGCAGCAACTGATGATTTCTCGGATGAAAATCGGCTAGCAGAGCTCGATTTCGGAACTGCATATTACGGTGTGATCGATAACCAAGACATCGTTGTAAAGCGGCTCGAGATGAAAACGTGCCCAGCATTACGGGTCCGGTTTTCAAACGAGCTCTCGAACTTAGGTCGACTCAATCATAGGAACCTAGTACAGCTACACGGTTGGTGCACCGAGCAAGGTGAGATGCTCGTGGTGTACCGATATTCGGCTAACCGTGTGCTAAGTCGGCTCCTGAACCACCACCGAAAATCAGATTCGGTGATTCAATGGGTTCATAGATACAATATCTTGAAGTCACTTGCGGGTGCGGTTGAATATCTTCATAACGAATGGGAAGAACAGGTGATCCATAGAAACATAACGTCGTCGGCTATTGGGATCGAGCCCGATATGAGCCCTAGGCTCGGCTCATTCGCTCTAGCCGAATTTCTAACGAGAAACGAACATGACCATCATGTTGACGTCAGCAAAAAAAATTCGGTACGTGGGATTTTCGGGTATATGGCGCCCGAATATATGGAATCGGGAGAAGCAACGGCGATGGCGGATGTTTATAGCTTCGGTGTGGTGGTACTCGAGGTGGTGACAGGGCAAATGGCAGTTGATTTTAGACGGTCGGATGTGTTATTAGTGAAAAGAGTGCATGAATTCGAGACTATGAAAAGGGACTATGAAGAATTGGTGGATCCTAGACTAGATGGTGCGTATGATCATAAGGAATTGGTTAGGTTGATCAAGTTAGCCATAGCGTGCACACGATCTGACCCGGGTTCAAGACCAAGCATGTGTCAGGTTATGAGCATAATATATGGGCATGATAAACTTCTTACGTCGATAGCGCAAAAAAAGGAGAAACCGGAAGAATGGAGAGAAAGAAACGCGTTATCGTTGTCGTTAGTTAGGAGAATTCAAGCTTTAGGAATACAATAAATTGATGTATTTTGTATGAATATAGTAACAATTTTATGAAGTTTGATGTAATGTAATGTATATATAACATTTTGATATTCTTGTTACATTAAGAGATTACAACTTATAAATGTGGTTTTCAGGTTTGAGTGATATGGACTTCATGGTTGGATTCGAACCCGACCCAGTTGATCAGCGAGAATAGGAACTCTCGAAACCCGACTTTTCCGTCCCTGTTCCAGTCCATTTCTTCTGCATTCAAACATAATTGGAATGGTAAACAGAAAAAAAAAAAATAATATGATTTTGCAAATAAATGCAGTTCCTTTTTTTATGTACAATATGGAGGTGGTAAACTGGATTGGGTCAGGTTGAGTACTGGCAAACACATTTTTTTTTTCAATTTCAATTTGAGTTCATAAATAGTTAGGGTGTTAAAATGATCACAAAACCAATCTTGTTTCAACCATAACTAGTTATTTTGAATTAACCAAGTTAGGAGGTTTTGCATTGTGAAAACAGTTTGGGCGACTTTTGACCTGTTTGACTCATATAAGTCATCTCTACTTTGGCCTAATTGTTTAGGTTTAACTGTCCAGGATCGTTTCACTATATAACACGCAGTATATAGTGAAAGAATCAAATGAGAAGTAAAACCTCTAAGAACTAATAAATTATAAGATTTTTCACATGTAAGTAAATTTAACCATATATGAATATTGATGATTAAGGTTAAACGCAATTTGGTTACAGAAAACTTAAAATTTGCCTTTAAACGAAAATTTAAGTTTCTTCGTTAACATGTGTACATGTGTATTTGTTCACATGTGAACGTTCACATGTGCATTTTTCTGTTTTTAACATTTGAATATATTTATATGTGATTTGTTGCGTTTATATGTATAATATTCCAAGTTCTCACAATTTTATTAGGTCTCATTTAAACCTAACCCTATATATATAATCCAACCCGGCCCATTTGACCCATTTAACCAAAATGAATTAAAACTTGCTAGTAGTTAAGGACATAATGTTACTGAATCTAGTGGTGGTGATGTGAATGGGAGATTTCTCCTTAGGGAAATCATCATTCATAGCTTTGATCATATCCTTCTTATCCAATTTCCCATCACCATTTTTATCAAGAAATAAAAATGCTTCGATTATCGTATCAAATATCGCCTTGAGCTCTCGAGATCCCATTTCTGTAGCCTTAAAACAAGGACTTTCATAATCAGATATTATTCAATAAAGTTTTAATAGATTAAATAACATTTGGTCGTTTACCGTATGGTTTGAAGTTGAAGTACCCCCTAGGAGATAGATAAGGCATAGTATAACGATAAATTCGTTAAATTTCATCCCTTTATTTTTGCCCAAGTCACAAGACTCAAAAAGTTCATTGATTTCTTGCTCTGTGCAGTTGAATTGCAACTTCTGCAAGCATTTTGCTAACTCCATATGATCGATAGCTCCATTCGAATCAGCATCTGTGAAATCATTTAGAAATTGAAAATCTGGAATAAAACCAAAATCATTGTTCTGTTTTTTACAACATGCAACATTCTTTAATTGTGGGACAAATGTATTTTAGGATTAAACAGTTGCACTCGAGATAGTAGTTAGCCTTAAGAAGCAAAAGAAACAAAAAAATTAACTTGAACATGATACTTTATGGGTTCAGCAGTTTGCTACATCCAAGAGCTTTACTAAGTTGTAACACACTAGTCAGTCGAGTCGGGGACAAGACTGGGATGAGTCGAGCGTTGACCAACGTTGACTATTAGTAATAAATAAATTGAACATGTATATATTACACATAAATATATTTCAAACATAGAGGGCACAAACCTATCTAATTTTAGAAAATATTAAAATTTTGATATAATTTTGACCAACTTTGATTTTTACCGATTTTAACCGACTCAGACCCGACTCAACCCGACTTTCTAGTATTGACTGACTTTTGAGGCGTTTTTGAACAAAACGGGATGAGTCCCTACCGACACGTCAGCCTCGACTCCACCGGCTTTTACAACAATGGTTGTAATTACATTTCATATAGATGTTTGTAGACTAATACTAGATAAAAACTGACCAAATTGTCAATAAATAAGCAAAGAAAATAGATAGAAACTGACCAAATTGTCGAAAAACGCCTCTAATTTCTTCAAATCCGGTTCTAAACAGAGGAAACTTCAAAATTATGCTATTGATAGATCTGATACTGCTATTTCCTGGTTTACTTCTTTGTTTGACTTCCATCAATTTCCTCTCAAGCTCACTGTCTAGTTTCGCATACCCGTTTGTCGAATTGCAACATCCCAACATTCCTCCAAATCTGCTCGAAAGTGACTTGAAAGAAGGGCATGGTCGACGTGTACCTTCAAATGATATTAGTTATTAAATATCATTTGGGTGATAATTTATGCAGTTAGATGATGTTTTTCGAATGATTGGGTTTATACGGAACATGGGTGGCTTACAAAATCATTTTCAAATATGGATGTTCAGAAAAGGGCAAAAACAGAGTGGGACGGGTTGCCCGCCCCCCAGTTGATTTGAAATTTCCAGGCTTAAATTTTTGGATTTTCATATTTTGGTCCCAAAACCTCCATATTTTCCCCACAAAGCCTTCATATGCCCAAAAGCCCCCATATTTTGCCAAAGAGCCTGCAAATTTTGCTCAAAAGATTTTGCAGTGAATGTAAACGCTTGTAAAAAAAAATTCTTCCCGGTTGAAAAAATTTTCTGGTTCCGCCACTATGTGCCGATATATAATCTTAAGGAATAAAAAATTAAAGATAAACATGCTGAAAAATATTTAGTTTTGATCAGATTAGTAATAATTTCCAGCATACTATTCTAACATGATCATATCCTTAAAAAAGAACAACAAGCTGAAAAAAACTAGTGATCACATTAAGCAAATAGCTCTCTAATATTAAAATCATATACAAAAAACTATGAGAAATTATATAATAAGGGTTAATATTTGCAATTTACTGAATTATGTGTAATTAGGGCACAGTCCATAATCAGTAACTGCATAAACATTGAAATCAGGTACAAATTTATTAAAAATTGCAAAACAAAGATGATAGGAAAGTAGCGTTACTCATTAAAGATTTGATTGTTTGAATAAGATAATTATGTAATTAGAGCAATATATGTAAATGTATAGAAGATATTTAAAGAGAATGGGAGTATCAGTAAAAGAAGGAAAAGGAAGCATTGTGAAAACTGGTAAGGAATCAGGTTCTGCTATAATGAAGTGAAAGGTTTCCCTCCTTTTTCATCATGATGATTGGATATTCTATATTCCATATTTAAATTTATTATTTGTATTTATATTTTATATATTATCTATCTATCTATGTAGTTATATATCTCTATAATAATGATATTATCATTAAGCTAATTATCATTTAATTTTCATAATGATGTGTTATAATTTTATATTAATTTAATTAAAAAATAATATGAAATCTTTTTATAAAAAAAATACTAGTCTCTCCTAAATTGTAAAATCTTTTACAGAACATCCAAATTTTAAAGCATGTTGTACAACTTTTATATAATAATTCTATTTTAATTTTCTAAAAAAAATTAAAACATATTTATTATTTGTAATAATTAATATTATTATTAATAATATAAATACTCAACTTTGAGCGAACTTTATTATTATTATTTACTTTGAATATAATAATTATAATTATAATTATTATATTATTAATATTAAAATATGAATTATTTTTACGAAATTAATTATGTTACATATGTATGCGAAAATACATGTCTCTATATATTTGTAAAAACAACGACAAATTTTTTAGTCAAACAGGTCATTAAATAAATGACTTTAGTATCTACATTCACTTAATACCTAAAGCATGTCATTAAATTGTTTCGTTTAAACAAACCCGTGATTTCACGGGTCATTTCACTAGTATTTATATATTCCTTTGAAACAAAAAATGTCATTTAAACATATGTAGGGGCTTTGGATTTCATTTTAAAGACAAAATCGATGAAATGGTCCCTGTGATTTGTACCAAAATGCTGATTTAGTCCATATGCTTCTTTTTTTACTGAGTTCATCCTCGAGGTTTAAAAATGTTGCTGATTTCATCCCTCCGGCTGACGACCGTTAAAATCTTCCATTAACTCATGTCACATGCTACGCACGCGAAGGTAAATCTGTCTTTTATATTTTCTTCCTCTTTTCCTTTTTCTTTATTATCTTTCTTTTCCTTTTTTCCTTTTCTTTGTAATCTTTGTTAGTAAAATTCAATCAAACCTTTTTTTCTTATTAATCATTTTTTTCAGATCCCAAATTCACTTGGATCTCATTTCCATACCATTTTTTAATTTCATATATCCAGATCCCCATCCCAATATCAAGCAAGTAACCACATCTTCAAAACCCATAACCACCACTACCACCGCCGAAGGTCACATAACCCATAACCACCACTGCCGCCAGAGTTCACATAACCTGTAACCACCACCGCCATCTTTCACCTGCAATCCGTCATCTTCACCCCATCATTTTTCACCTTCAATCGCAAACCACCACCACCCGATCTGGAAATAAACCGCCACCACCACCATGGATTTTTTTTCTTTCCTAATTGCTGCTTACTGTAATGATGAAAGGAAAACATAAATGGGTTTTAGGTACCATTTTACTATAATGGTAATTAGACAAAATCGCTGAAATGGTTCTTGTGGTTTGTACTAAAATGCTGATTTAGTCCTTGTGATTTTTTTTTACGGATTTCGTCCTCGTGGTATGTTAGTGTTGCTGATTTAGTCCCTATTTCTGAGAGACGTTTAAATTAGCCGTTAAATCTGTTCATGTGCAAAGCATGTGAGGGTAAACCTGTCATTTTACCTTTTCTTTTATTTTCCATAAAAAAATACATGTACTATATGCTGTATTACTTGTACTTCCATTACCATCATCAACCATGAAAGTCTTCGCCTAAAATCATCATCACATAATTAAACCTAGATTCAACACATCTCTAATCAAAATTAAAAAAAATACACATTCATTAACAAATTTGAAAAATAATCCCATCTTGAAATCAAATTGAGGTAAACAGATACATCCAAATCCAAATCATATATTAAAAGGAAAAAAAACACATTAAAAAATTGAGAAACAAGATCCATCAATTACATCATCTCTTCCCACATCTTCTTCAACCATAACCACACAGAATTAAAGCCTATATCATACTAAAACTAAGTAAATTAATAGCAGCAGCAATGGATTTACATCATTTCTGGTGACGGGTTACCTGTACTCCTACCGTCGGCGAAGTGAAACCATCAGAGCCAACCGAAATCAGATACCCTTCATCGATTGCTGCTGTTCATCGTGTCAAATTTTTTCATCGATTTGAACTTGCTCTTGCTGCTGTTCATCAATCTGAAGAGGTGAGATCTGAAGGTGCTGCTAATTCCAATTTTTATATCTTCATCATCACCATACTATTTTTATTTCCAATTTTTAGATCTGGGTGCACTATTTTTGCTGCTATTCTTCTATTTAGTTTGAGATTCTAAAGTTTGATTTGATTTGGTTTGAGATTCTATAGTTTGATTTGATTTAGGTATCATGGTGAGACAAATTTAGATTTAGATTTGGATTTGGTGGGTGAAGGGTTTTCAATCAATGGTTTTTAATTGAAGATTGAATTTGTTGGTGGTGGTGGTTGAAGATTGGCGGTGGTGGTGGATTAAGGGAGATGAAAGAAAAGGGTTGAAGATGGAAATGGTGGTGCTGCATATGTTTGGTGGTTGAATAAAGGGGTTGAAGATGGAAGATGGTGGTGCTCCGTAAGATGGAATAAAAGGGTTTTAAAAAGAAATTTTTTGCAAAATGACTAAAACACCCTCAGGGAAAAGTTAAATATCGATTTTACCTGTCACGTGCTTCTCACATGCCTCCATTTAACGACTAATTTTGACGTCCGTCAGAAATAGGGACTAAATCAGCAACATGGACATACCACGAGGATGAAGTCCGTAAAAAAAATCACAGGGACTAAATTAGCATTTTGATACAAATCACAGGGACCATTTTAGCAATTTTGTCTGGTAATTACTATAATGGTAATTGCATCTCGAGATAATAGATTTCATTTTATTTTACTTTTAATATGTTACTCTTATTAAAATTGGTTTTTGTTTTATTTGTTTTGGTTTGTCACGAATTGTTTATCTACTTTGGTTCACATTTCTGCAATTTTTATGTAATAAGGGTGCTTTATTTTATAGCAATTGATTTTAAATGTAGATTTAGATTTGGATTTAGATTTAAACTTGAATTTGGGTTTAGATTTAAATTTGGGAATGAAAATGAAATTAGTGTTGATTAGGGTTTGTGAGTTTTGAATGATTTTGTTTTGGAGAAAAAGAAGATAGGTGATGAAGTTTCTCAAAGGAAAGACAACCACAAGGACCATATCAGTAATTTGTCCAAAGGAAAAGATAAAAAGACATTTTTACCCTCATGTGCGTGGCACGTGACTGGAGTTAACGAAATTTTTTGGCGTTCGTCAGAAATAGGGACTAAATCAGCAACATTCACAAATCATGAAAGGACCCGTCCTAATCCATCTGGACGAAGTCACCAACATCTGGTTCCATTGCGATGATCGACTCCAAATAATGTTTTTAAAATGAGTAAATGCACAGCGGAAGATTTCTTTCATACCTGAGAATAAACATGCTTTAAAGTGTCAACCAAAAGGTTGGTGAGTTCATAAGTTTATCATAAAATAATAAAATTCATCATTTTGATAGACCACAAGATTTAAATCATGCATTGTACAAATGGGCCCGAATCCTATACCCACCTGTAATGTACATGCGATATTGTAGTGACCCGAACTTTTCCATGTTTATATATATTAATTGAGATTGATATTTACATGATTAAATGTTTTCAACATGTTAAGCAATCAAACTTGTTAAGACTTGATTAATTGAAATATGTTTCATATAGACAATTGACCACCCAAGTTGACCGGCGATTCACGAACGTTAAAACTTGTAAAAACGACATGACAATATATATATGGATATACATATGGTTAACATGAGATTATGATAAGTAAGTATCTCCATAAGTATATTAACAATGAGTTATATACATATAAACAAGACTACTAACTTAAGGATTTCGAAACGAGACATATATGTAACGATTATCGTTGTAACGACATTTAAATGTATATATATCATATTAAGATATATTAATATATCATAATATCATGATAATATAATAATTTAACATCTCATTAGATATAATAAACAATGGGTTAACAACATTAATTGAGATCGTTAACTTAAAGGTTTCAAAACAACACTTACATGTAACGACTAACGATGACTTAACGACTCAGTTAAAATGTATATACATGTAGTGTATTTAGATGTATTAAAATACTTTTGGAAGACTTCAAGATATATATATCAAAACACTCATACTTAACGAAAATGGTTACAGTTACTTTTCCATTCTTTTCTTTCATCAAGAATTCTAGTCGTATTCTTACCCGTATTATACACAGCTTCAAAACGTACTTACTATGAGTATATACCAATAGGAACTAGCATGAGATTACACTCTTGATTATGTCATGTATGACTAATCAATTTTAACTTCTACCATGAGCTAGTCAACTAACTAGAACTCCTTTTAACCCCACTCACCACTCACCAATTACCACTCATCATTCACTCCATTTCACTTCAAATTCTCTTTCTAATTCTCTCTCAACACACACACACTATTATGAACGTATTTTTCCAGTAGTTAATCATCATCTTCATCAAAAATCACTTCAAGAATCAAGTTATAATCATCATAGGAAGAACACTTCAAGAACACTTCAAAAATCCCTTCAAGTTTACTAATTTACTTCCAAGCTTTCTAATCCATTCCAAGTAATCATCTAAGATCAAGAAACCTTTGTTATATACAGTAGGTTATCTTTCTTATTCAAGGTAATATTCATATTCAAACTTTGATTCAATTTCTATAACTATAAACTATCTTAATTCGAGTAAAAATCTTACTTGAACTTGTTTTTGTGTCATGATCCTACTTCAAGAACTTTCAAGCCATCCAAGATCCTTTGAAGCTAGATCATTTCTTGTCACTTCCAGTAGGTTTACCTACTAAACTTGAGGTAGTAATGATGTTCATAACATCATTCGATTCATATATATAAAACTATCTTATTCGAAGGTTTAAACTCGTAATCACTAGAACATAGTTTAGTTAATTCTAAACTTGTTCGCAAACAAAAGTTAATCCTTCTAACTTGACTTTTAAAATTAACTACACACCTGTTCTATATCTATATGATATGCTAACTTAATGATTTAAAACCTGGAAACACGAAAAACACCGTAAAACCGGATTTACGCCGTCGTAGTAACACCGCGGGCTGTTTTGGGTTAAACTATGATAAACTTTGATTTAAAAGTTGTTATTCTGAGAAAATGATTTTTATTATGAACATGAAACTATATCCAAAAATTATGGTTAAACTCAAAGTGGAAGTATGTTTTCTAAAATGGTCATCTAGACGTCGTTCTTTCGACTGAAATGACTACCTTTACAAAAATGACTTGTAACTTATTTTTCCGATTATAAACCTATACTTTTCTGTTTATATTCATAAAATAGAGTTCAATATGAAACCATAGCAATTTGATTCACTCAAAACGGATTTAAAATGAAGAAGTTATGGGTAAAACAAGATTGGATAATTTTTCTCATTTTAGCTACGTGAAAATTGGTAACAAATCTATTCCAACCATAACTTAATCAACTTGTATTGTATATTATGTAATCTTGAGATACCTTAGACACGTATACAATGTTTCGACCTATCATGTCGACACATCTATATATATTTCGGAACAACCATAGACACTCTATATGTGAATGTTGGAGTTAGCTATACAGGGTTGAGGTTGATTCCAAAATATATATAGTTTGAGTTGTGATCAATACTGAGATACGTATACACTGGGTCGTGGATTGATTCAAGATAATATTTATCGATTTATTTCTGTACATCTAACTGTGGACAACTAGTTGTAGGTTACTAACGAGGACAGCTGACTTAATAAACTTAAAACATCAAAATATATTAAAAGTGTTGTAAATATATTTTAAACATACTTTGATATATATGTATATATTGTTATAGGTTCGTGAATCAACCAGTGGCCAAGTCTTACTTCCCGACGAAGTAAAAATCTGTGAAAGTGAGTTATAGTCCCACTTTTAAAATCTAATATTTTTGGGATGAGAATACATGCAGGTTTTATAAATGATTTACAAAATAGACACAAGTACGTGAAACTACATTCTATGGTTGAATTATCGAAATCGAATATGCCCCTTTTTATTAAGTCTGGTAATCTAAGAATTAGGGAACAGACAAACTAATTGACGCGAATCCTAAAGATAGATCTATTGGGCCTAACAAACCCCATCCAAAGTACCAGATGCTTTAGTACTTCGAAATTTATATCATATCCGAATGGTGTCCCGGAATGATGGGGATATTCTTATATATATGCATCTTGTTAATGTCGGTTACCAGGTGTTCACCATATGAATGATTTTTATCTCTATGTATGGGATGTGTATTGAAATATGAAATCTTGTGGTCTATTGTTACGATTTGATATATATAGGTTAAACCTATAACTCACCAACATTTTTATTGACGTTTTAAGCATGTTTATTATCAGGTGATTATTAAGAGCTTCCTCTGTCGCATACTTAAATAAGGACGAGATTTGGAGTCCATGCTTGTATGATATTGTGTAAAAACTGCATTCAAGAAACTTATTTTGTTGTAACATATTTGTATTGTAAACCATTATGTAATGGTCGTGTGTAAACAGGATATTTTAGATTATCATTATTTGATAATCTATGTAAAGCTTTTTAAACTTTTATTGATGAAATAAAGGTTATGGTTTGTTTTAAAATGAATGCAGTCTTTGAAAAACGTCTCATATAGAGGTCAAAACCTCGCAACGAAATCAATTAATATGGAACGTTTTTAATCAATAAGAACGGGACATTTCAGTTGGTATCAGAGCGTTGGTCTTAGAGAACCAGAATTTTGCATTAGTGTGTCTTATCGAGTTTATTAGGATGCATTAGTGAGTCTGGACTTCGACCGTGTTTACTTGAAAAATGAGTGCTTAACAAATTTTGTTGGAAACTATATATTTTTAACATGTGAATATTATGTGATATATTAATCTCTTAACGCGTTTGATATTATGTGATAGATGTCTATCTCTAGAACAAGTCCCATTGACTCACCTAATAATAATGAAGAGTCAAATGTAAATTGGAATGATTCGTGGACTGATTCACAAGTTCCCGAAGAGAAACCGGAAGAAGAGTCGGAACCGGAAGAAGAATCGGAACCGGAAGAAGAATCGGAACCGGATGAAGAAATAGAACCGGTGGGGGAAATAATAAAACGGTTAAGTAAAAGAAAATCCTCAACCAACCGACCAAGGTTAATTATGGTCAATGGTGTTTCCGCCAAGGAAGCAAAATATTGGGAGGATTACCAATTCTCCGATGAATCGGATTCCGACGAGAATTCCGATGATGTTATAGAAATTACCCCAACTGAATTTAAAAGGGTAAGAGAAAATAATAAGGGAAAGGGCATAAAAATAGAGAAATCTAATTCCAACCCCGATGAACTTTATATGTATCGTCAACCCCCGAAGTCCTTAAGTTGTAACAATGACCCGGGAACCTCTAAACCACCAGGTTTTTCTAAACCAATGTGGAAAACGACGGCTCGTATTAGGGGAACATCATATATCCCTAGAAACTTGGCAAAACGAACCAAAACCGAAGAAGAAGAAACAAGCGAGTCGGAATAAGATAGTTGTATTCGTGTGGTGTAATATATGTAATATAGTGTGCTTATGCTTTATGATATATGTAAAAATTGCTTGTATTAATAAGTATTTTTTTTATGAATCTAACTCTTGTCTATTTTACAGTATAAAAACACAAAATGGATAGACAACCCAATATTTTAAGAGACCTACCCGGAGACATGATTGATGAAATCTTGTCTAGAGTCGGTCAGAATTCTTCGGCACAACTATTTAAGGCGAGATCAGTTTGTAAGACATTCGAAGAACGTTCCAAGAATGCCTTGGATTATAAAAGGCTTTCGTTCGAAAGATGGGGGATATCACATTGGGAAATCCATAAGTTACGATGTGTTTACTTTGACGCATATATTGCGGGGAACCCAAATGCTATTTTACGCAATGGGTTAAGAAATTATTTTGACTCAATATATCCGAATATTGGACTTCGTGATTTAGAAAAAGAGGCTAACATGCAACATAAAGAAGCATGTTATGCTTACGGATTAGTAATGTTCGCTTCTCACCAAAGTGAGAACAAGAACATCGGGCTACAACTATTAAACAAAACGTTCCCACAAGTGACGGAGTCGGTAATTGGGGTAAGAAATGAGGTTTTTAGATTGTTACGGGACTGTTGGACATTACGTAACCCTCGTCCCTTTGACGATGTTACAACACGATGTCTTATCAACGGACATAATGGTTATGTTCCACAAGACCAAGGATGGGAAGTAATCCTAGTAAAACCAGAATGCATGACTTGTTTCTGGACGTATGAATTACGTGTCTTTATTGCCTTTGCTGAACGACTTGTGTACTAGCTAGAATTATCTTCACAACCATCTTGTATCAAATTTATTGTGTGCTATATTTCATGCTATATGTAAAATAAGCGGTATTGTAAGTTTGTAAAATATTGTGTAAAAGTTTGAACGCGAAATATTATTATAATCAGTTTTTCATATAGAATTGTAGTAGTTGAATTGTATATTAGCTACTAAATATGAACTTAACGGGTAGGTACTACTCGAATTTAAACTTATTAAACGCTAATATGAAGAAAAATCTTTTATAAATGAGTTCATATTATCCTATGAAATACTATTAACTACTCTTAATATTCTGTATGATTAACTTATTCCATTTGACTATTTTGAAGGAAATGGCACCGACTACTCGACACACCGTGAATATGAATGAAGAGGAATTCCGTACTTTTCTAGCTTCAAACATAGCCGCAGTACAGGCTGCGCTACATACCAACAATAACCTTGGATCTGGCAGTACAGGAAATCGTGTAGGATGCACCTACAAAGAATTCACTGCCTGCAAACCTTTGGAATTTGATGGAACCGAAGGACCGATCGGATTGAAACGGTGGACCGAGAAGGTCGAATCGGTGTTTGCCATAAGTAAGTGTACTGAAGAGGACAAAGTGAAGTACGCTACGCATACCTTCACAGGTTCTGCGTTAACATGGTGGAATACCTATCTAGAGCAAGTGGGACAAGATGATGCGTACGCACTACCGTGGTCAGCATTCAAGCACTTGATGAACGAGAAGTACCGTCCCAGAACCGAGGTCAATAAGCTCAAGACAGAACTTAGAGGGTTACGAACCCAAGGATTTGATATTACCACGTACGAAAGACGATTCACAGAATTGTGCCTATTGTGTCCGGGAGCATTCGAAGATGAGGAAGAGAAGATCGACGCGTTTGTGAAAGGATTACCGGAAAGAATCCAAGAAGATATAAGTTCACACGAGCCTGCCTCCATACAACAAGCATGTAGAATGGCTCACAAACTAGTGAACCAGATTGAAGAAAGAATTAAAGAACAGACTGCTGAAGAGGCCAATGTGAAGCAAGTCAAAAGAAAGTGGGAGGAAAACGGTGATAAGAATCACCAATACAACAACAACAGCAATTACAACAATAGTCGCAACAATTATCCCAACAATCGCAACATCAATCGCAACTACAACAAACGGCCCAACAACAACAACAACAACAACTACAACAATCATCCCAACAATAATAATAACCGCAACAACAACAACAATCAAAAGCAGCTATGCCAAAGGTGTGAAAAGTATCACTCGGGGTTCTGCACCAAATTTTGCAACAAGTGTAAAAGAAATGGTCATAGCGCAGCGAAGTGTGAGGTCTACGGACCAGGGGTTAATAGAACGAAAGGAACAAATGGTGTCGGAACGAGTAATGGCGGAGCAAGTAGTGTCGGAGCAAGTTATGCCAATGTAGTTTGTTATAAATGTGGAAAACCGGGCCACATTATTAGAAATTGCCCGAACCCGGAGAACACGAATGGACAAGGCCGCGGAAGAGTTTTCAATATTAATGCGGCAGAGGCACAGGAAGACCCGGAGCTTGTTACGGGTACGTTTCTTATTGACAATAAATCTGCTTACGTTTTATTTGATTCGGGTGCGGATAGAAGCTATATGAGTAGAGATTTTTGTGCTAAATTAAGTTGTCCATTGACGCCTTTGGATAGTAAATTTTTACTCGAATTAGCAAATGGTAAATTAATTTCAGCAGATAATATATGTCGGAATCGAGAAATTAAACTGGTTAGCGAAACATTTAAGATTGATTTGATACCAGTAGAGTTAGGGAGTTTTGATGTGATAATCGGTATGGACTGGTTGAAAGAAGTGAAAGCAGAGATCGTTTGTTACAAAAATGCAATTCGCATTATACGAGAAAAAGGAAAACCCTTAATGGTGTACGGAGAAAAGGGCAACACGAAGCTACATATTATTAGTAATTTGAAGGCACAAAAACTAATAAGAAAAGGTTGCTACGCTGTTCTAGCACACGTCGAGAAAGTACAAACTGAAGAAAAGAGCATCAATGATGTTCCCATTGCAAAAGAATTTCCCGATGTATTTCCGAAAGAATTACCGGGATTACCCCCACAGCGATCCGTTGAATTTCAAATAGATCTTGTACCAGGAGCTGCACCAATAGCTCGTGCTCCTTACAGACTTGCACCCAGCGAGATGAAAGAACTGCAAAGCCAATTACAAGAACTTTTAGAGCGTGGTTTCTGTAGTGACCCGAACTTTTCCATGTTTATATATATTAATTGAGATTGATATTTACATGATTAAATGTTTCCAACATGTTAAGCAATCAAACTTGTTAAGACTTGATTAATTGAAATAGGTTTCATATAGACAATTGACCACCCAAGTTGACCGGTGATTCACGAACGTTAAAACTTGTAAAAACTATATGATGACATATATATGGTTATATATATGGTTAACATGATATTATGATAAGTAAACATATCATTAAGTATATTAACAATGAACTACATATGTAAAAACAAGACTACTAACTTAATGATTTTGAAACGAGACATATATGTAACGATTATCGTTGTAACGACATTTAATGTATATATATCATATTAAGAGATATTCGTACATCATAATATCATGATAATATAATAATTTAAAATCTCTTTTGATATTATAAACATTGGATTAACAACATTTAACAAGATCGTTAACCTAAAGGTTTCAAAACAACATTTACATGTAACGACTAACGATGACTTAACGACTCAGTTAAAATGTATATACATGTAGTGTTTTAATATGTATTCATACACTTTTGAAAGACTTCAAGACACTTATCAAAATACTTCTACTTAACAAAAATGCTTACAATTACATCCTCGTTCAGTTTCATCAACAATTCTACTCGTATGCACCCGTATTCGTACTCGTACAATACACAACTTTTAGATGTATGTACTATTGGTATATACACTCCAATGATCAGCTCTTAGCAGCCCATGTGAGTCACCTAACACATGTGGGAACCATCATTTGGCAACTAGCATGAAATATCTCATAAAATTACAAAAATATGAGTAATCATTCATGACTTATTTACATGAAAACAAAATTACATATCCTTTATATCTAATCCATACACCAACGACCAAAAAGACCTACAAACACTTTAATTCTTCAATTTTCTTCATCTAATTGATCTCTCTCAAGTTCTATCTTCAAGTTCTAAGTGTTCTTCATAAATTCTAAAAGTTCTTGTTTCATAAAATCAAGAATACTTTCAAGTTTGCTAGCTCACTTCCAATCTTGTAAGGTGATCATCCAACCTCAAGAAATCTTTGTTTCTTACAGTAGGTTATCATTCTAATATAAGTTAATAATCATATTCAAACTTTGGTTCAATTTCTATAACTATAACAATCTTATTTCAAGTGATGATCTTACTTGAACTTGTTTTCGTGTCATGATTTTGCTTCAAGAACTTCGAGCCATCCAAGGATCCATTGAAGCTAGATCCATTTTTCTCTTTTCCAGTAGGTTTATCCAAGGAACTTAAGGTAGTAATGATGTTCATAACATCATTCGATTCATACATATAAAGCTATCTTAGTCGAAGGTTTAAACTTGTAATCACTAGAACATAGTTTAGTTAATTCTAAACTTGTTCGCAAACAAAAGTTAATCCTTCTAACTTGACTTTTAAAATCAACTAAACACATGTTCTATATCTATATGATATGCTAACTTAATGATTTAAAAACTGGAAACACGAAAAACACCGTAAAACCGGATTTACGCCGTCGTAGTAACACCGCGGGCTGTTTTGGGTTAGTTAATTAAAAACTATGATAAACTTTGATTTAAAAGTTGTTATTCTGAGAAAATGATTTTTATTATGAACATGAAACTATATCCAAAAATTATGGTTAAACTCAAAGTGGAAGTATGTTTTCTAAAATGGTCATCTAGACGTCGTTCTTTCGACTGAAATGACTACCTTTACAAAAACAACTTGTAACTTATTTTTCCGACTATAAACCTATACTTTTTCTGTTTAGATTCATAAAATAGAGTTCAATATGAAACCATAGCAATTTGATTCACTCAAAACGGATTTAAAATGAAGAAGTTATGGGTAAAACAAGATTGGATAATTTTTCTCATTTTAGCTACGTGAAAATTGGTAACAAATCTATTCCAACCATAACTTAATCAACTTGTATTGTATATTATGTAATCTTGAGATACCATAGACACGTATACAATGTTTCGACCTATCATGTCGACACATCTATATATATTTCGGAACAACCATAGACACTCTATATGTGAATGTTGGAGTTAGCTATACAGGGTTGAGGTTGATTCCAAAATATATATAGTTTGAGTTGTGATCAATACTGAGATACGTATACACTGGGTCGTGGATTGATTCAAGATAATATTTATCGATTTATTTCTGTACATCTAACTGTGGACAACTAGTTGTAGGTTACTAACGAGGACAGCTGACTTAATAAACTTAAAACATCAAAATATATTAAAAGTGTTGTAAATATATTTTGAACATACTTTGATATACATGTATATATTGTTATAGGTTCGTGAATCAACCAGTGGCCAAGTCTTACTTCCCGACGAAGTAAAAATCTGTGAAAGTGAGTTATAGTCCCACTTTTAAAATCTAATATTTTTGGGATGAGAATACATGCAGGTTTTATAAATGATTTACAAAATAGACACAAGTACGTGAAACTACATTCTATGGTTGAATTATCGAAATCGAATATGCCCCTTTTTATTAAGTCTGGTAATCTAAGAATTAGGGAACAGACACCCTAATTGACGCGAATCCTAAAGATAGATCTATCGGGCCCAACAAGCCCCATCCAAAGTACCGGATGCTTTAGTACTTCGAAATTTATATCATATCCGAAGGGTGTCCCGGAATGATGGGGATATTCTTATATATGCATCTTGTTAATGTCGGTTACCAGGTGTTCACCATATGAATGATTTTTATCTCTATGTATGGGATGTGTATTGAAATATGAAATCTTGTGGTCTATTATTATGATTTGATATATATATAGGTTAAATCTATAACTCACCAACATTTTTGTTGACGTTTTAAGCATGTTTATTCTCAGGTGATTATTAAGAGCTTCCGCTGTCGCATACTTAAATAAGGACGAGTTTTGGAGTCCATGCTTGTATGATATTGGGTAAAAACTGCATTCAAGAAACTTATTTTATTGTAACATATTTGTATTGTAAACCATTATGTAATGGTCGTGTGTAAACAGGATATTTTAGATTATCATTATTTGATAATCTACGTAAAGCTTTTTAAACCTTTATTGATGAAATAAAGGTTATGGTTTGTTTTAAAATGAATGCAGTCTTTGAAAAACATCTCATATAGAGGTCAAAACCTCGCAACAAAATCAATTAATATGGAACGTTTTTAATCAATAAGAACGGGACATTTCAGTTGGTATCCGAGCGTTGGTCTTAGAGAACCAGAATTTTGCATTAGTGTGTCTTATCGAGTTTGTTAGGATGCATTAGTGAGTCTGGACTTCGACCGTGTTTACTTGAAAAATGATTGCTTAACAAATTTTGTTGGAAACTATATATTTTTAACATGTGAATATTATGTGATATATTAATCTCTTAACGCGTTTGATATTATGTGATAGATGTCTACCTCTAGAACAAGTCCCATTGACTCACCTAATAATAATGAAGAGTCAAATGTAAATTGGAATGATTCGTGGACTGATTCACAAGTTCCCGAAGAGGAACCGGAAGAAGAGTCGGAACCGGAAGAAGAATCGGAACCGGAAGAAGAATCGGAAACGGATGAAGAAATAGAACCGGTGGGGGAAATAATAAAACGGTTAAGTAAAAGAAAATCCTCAATCAACCGACCAAGGTTAATTATGGTCAATGGTGTTTCCGCCAAGGAAGCAAAATATTGGGAGGATTACCAATTCTCCGATGAATCGGATTCCGACGAGAATTCCGATGATGTTATAGAAATTACCCCAACTGAATTTAAAAAGGCAAAAGAAAATAATAAGGGAAAGGGCATAAAAATAGAGAAATCTAATTCCAACCCCGATGAACTTTATATGTACCGTCAACCCTCGAAGTCCTTAAGTTGTAACAATGACCCGGGAACCTCTAAACCACCAGGTTTTTCTAAACCAATGTGGAAAACGACGGCTCGTATTAGGGGAACATCATATATCCCTAGAAACTTGGCAAAACGAACCAAAACTGAAGAAGAAGAAACAAGCGAGTCGGAATAAGATAGTTGTATTCGTGTGGTGTAATATATGTAATATAGTATGCTTATGCTTTATGATATATGTAAAAATTGCTTGTATTAATAAGTATTTTTTTTTATGAATCTAACTCTTGTCTATTTTACAGTATAAAAACACAAAATGGATAGACAACCCAATATTTTAAGAGACCTACCCGGAGACATGATTGATGAAATCTTGTCTAGAGTCGGTCAGAATTCTTCGGCACAACTATTTAAGGCGAGATCAGTTTGTAAGACATTCGAAGAACGTTCCAAGAATACCTTGGTTTATAAAAGGCTTTCATTTGAAAGATGGGGGATATCACATTGGGAAACCAATAAGTTACGATGTGTTTACTTTGACGCATATATTGCGGGGAACCCAAATGCTATTTTACGCAATGGGTTAAGAAATTATTTTGACTCAATATATCCGAATATTGGACTTCGTGATTTAGAAAAAGCGGCTAACATGCAACATAAAGAAGCATGTTATGCTTACGGATTAGTAATGTTCGCTTCTCACCAAAGTGAGAACAAGAACATTGGGCTACAACTATTAAACAAAACGTTCCCACAAGTGACGGAGTCGATAATTGGGGTAAGAAATGAGGTTTTTAGATTGTTACGGGACTGTTGGACATTACGTAACCCTCGTCCCTTTGACGACGTTACAACATGCTGTCTTATCAACGGCCATAACGGTTATGTTCCACAAGACCAAGGATGGGAAGTAATCCTAGTAAAACCAGAATGCATGACTTGTTTCTGGACGTATGAATTACGTGTCTTTATTGCCTTTGCTGAACGACTTGTGTACTAGCTAGAATTATCTTCACAACCATCTTGTATCAAATTTATTGTGTGCTATATTTCATGCTATATGTAAAATAAGCGGTATTGTAAGTTTGTAAAATATTGTGAAAAAGTTTTAACGCGAAATATTATTATAATCAGTTTTTCGTATAGAATTGTAGTAGTTGAATTGTATATTAGCTACTAAGTATGAACTTAACGGGTAGGTACTACTCGAATTTAAACTTATAAAACGCTAATATGAAGAAAAAGCTTTTATAAATGAGTTCATATTATGCTACGAAATACTATTAACTACTCTTAATATTCTGTATGATTAACTTGTTCCATTTGACTATTTTGAAGGAAATGGCACCGACTACTCGACACACCGTGAATATGAATGAAGAGGAATTCCGTACTTTTCTAGCTTCAAACATAGCCGCAGTACAGGCTGCGCTACATACCAACAATAACCTTGGATCTAGCAGTATAGGAAATCGTGTAGGATGCACCTACAAAGAATTCACTGCCTGCAAACCTTTGGAATTTGATGGAACCGAAGGACCGATCGGATTGAAACGGTGGACCGAGAAGGTCGAATCGGTGTTTGCCATAAGTAAGTGTACTGAAGAGGACAAAGTGAAGTACGCTACGCATACCTTCACAGGTTCTGCGTTAACATGGTGGAATACCTATCTAGAGCAAGTGGGACAAGACGATGCGTACGCACTACCGTGGTCAGCATTCAAGCACTTGATGAACGAGAAGTACCGTCCCAGAACCGAGGTCAATAAGCTCAAGACAGAACTTAGAGGGTTACGAACCCAAGGATTTGATATTACCACGTACGAAAGACGATTCACAGAATTGTGCCTATTGTGTCCGGGAGCATTCGAAGATGAGGAAAAGAAGATCGACGCGTTTGTGAAAGGATTACCGGAAAGAATCCAAGAAGATATAAGTTCACACGAGCCCGCCTCCATAAAACAGGCATGTAGAATGGCTCACAAACTAGTAAACCAGATTGAAGAAAGAATTAAAGAACAGACTGCTGAAGAGGCCAATGTGAAGCAAGTCAAAAGAAAGTGGGAGGAAAACGGTGATAAGAATCACCAATACAACAACAACAGCAATTACAACAATAATCGCAACAATTATCCCAACAATCGCAACATCAATCGCAACTACAACAAACGGCCCAACAACAACAACAACAACAACAACAACAACAACAACAACAACAACAACAACAACAGCAACTACAACAATCATCCCAACAATAATAATAACCGCAACAACAACAACAATCAGAAGCAGCTATGCCAAAGGTGTGAAAAGTATCACTCGGGGTTCTGCACCAAATTTTACAACAAGTGTAAAAGAAATGGTCATAGCGCGGCGAAGTGTGAGGTCTACGGACCAGGGGTTAATAGAACGAAAGGAACAAATGGTGTCGGAACGAGTAATGGCGGAGCAAGTAGTGTCGGAGCAAGTTATGCCAATGTAGTTTGTTATAAATGTGGAAAACCGGGCCACATTATTAGAAATTGCCCGAACCAGGACAACACGAATGGACAAGGCCGCGGAAGAGTTTTCAATATTAATGCGGCAGAGGCACAGGAAGACCCAGAGCTTGTTACGGGTACGTTTCTTATTGACAATAAATCTGCTTACGTTTTATTTGATTCGGGTGCGGATAGAAGCTATATGAATAGAGATTTTTGTGCTAAATTAAGTTGTCCATTGACGCCTTTGGATAGTAAATTTTTACTCGAATTAGCAAATGGTAAATTAATTTCAGCAGATAATATATGTCGGAATCGAGAAATTAAACTGGTTAGCGAAACATTTAAGATTGATTTGATACCAGTAGAGTTAGGGAGTTTTGATGTGATAATCGGTATGGACTGGTTGAAAGAAGTGAAAGCAGAGATCGTCTGTTACAAAAATGCAATTCGCATTATACGAGAAAAAGGAAAACCCTTAATGGTGTACGGAGAAAAGGGCAACACGAAGCTACATCTTATTAGTAATTTGAAGGCACAAAAACTAATAAGAAAAGGTTGCTATGCTGTTCTAGCACACGTCGAGAAAGTACAAACTGAAGAAAAGAGCATCAATGATGTTCCCATTGCAAAAGAATTTTCCGATGTATTTCCGAAAGAATTACCGGGATTACCCCCACATCGATCCGTTGAATTTCAAATAGATCTTGTACCAGGAGCTGCACCAATAGCTCGTGCTCCTTACAGACTCGCACCCAGCGAGGTGAAAGAACTGCAAAGCCAATTACAAGAACTTTTAGAGCGTGGTTTCATTCGACCAAGCACATCACCGTGGGGAGCTCCTGTTTTGTTTGTCAAGAAGAAAGATGGTACATTCAGGTTGTGTATCGACTACCGAGAGTTGAACAAACTTACCATCAAGAACCGCTACCCACTACCGAGAATCGACGACTTATTTGATCAACTACAAGGCTCGTCTGTTTATTCAAAGATTGACTTACGTTCCGGGTATCATCAAATGCGGGTGAAAGAAGATGATATTCCAAAGACTGCTTTTAGAACACGTTACGGTCATTACGAGTTTATGGTCATGCCATTTGGTTTAACTAATGCACCAGCTGTGTTCATGGACCTTATGAACCGAGTGTGTGGACCATACCTTGACAAGTTTGTCATTGTTTTCATTGATGACATACTTATTTACTCAAAGAATGACCAAGAACACGGTGAACATTTGAGAAAGGTGTTAGAAGTATTGAGGAAGGAAGAATTGTACGCTAAGTTTTCAAAGTGTGCATTTTAGTTGGAAGAAGTTCAATTCCTCGGTCACATAGTGAACAAAGAAGGTATTGATAATGCTAAAAACGAACATATATTTCATAGCATTATTCCTCAAGAAAGACAAGCTTTTAGTTGCAATTGTTCTATTTACAAGTGATATTCGTTTAAATAATAAAAGGTGAAGACAAAAGACAGATTCGACGAATTGAAGACGCAAACGACCAAAAAGCTCAAAAGTACAAAAGACAATCAAAGAGGTTCCAATTATTGATAAGAAACGTCTCGAAATTACAAGAGTACAAGATTCAAAACGCAAAATACAAAATATAAAATTGTACGCAAGGACGTTCGAAAATCCGGAACCGGGACCAGAGTCAACTCTTAACGCTCGACGCAACGGACTAAAAATTACAAGTTAACTATGTATATAAATATAATATAATATATAATTAATTATATTAATTATATATATATTATATATATATATTAAAAACCGTCGGCAGAGAAAACTCCAAGGACTGAGCTGTAAAATTAACCTCCGCGACTCGCGGAGTTTGAAGAGCATTTTGCCGCGAGTCGCGGAGCCCCAAAAATCAACTCTGGCTATAAAGCAAACCGAATTCTAATCAAAAATCATCATCTTTTTTCTCCTCATTCATACGATATATATATATATATATATATATATAATTTATATTTTAATTTTAATTTTAATTATAATTCTAATAATAAGGGTATGTTAGCGAATGTTGTAAGGGTGTAAGTCAAAATTCTGTCCGTGTAACGCTACGCTATTTTTAATCATTGTAAGTTATGTTCAACCTTTTTATATTAATGTCTCGTAGCTAAGTTATTATTATGCTTATTTAAAACGAAGTAATCATGATGTTGGGCTAATTACTAAAATGGGGTAATTGGGCTTTGTACCATAATTGGGGTTTGGACAAAAGAACGACACTTGTGGAAATTAGACTATGGGCTATTAATGGGCTTTATATTTGTTTAACTAAATGAAAGTTTGTTAATGTTAATATAAAGATTTACAATTGGGCGTCCCTATAAATTACCATATACACTCGATCGGACACGATGGGCGGGGTATTTATATGTATGAATAATCGTTCATTTAACCGGACACGGGAATGGATTAATAGCCACTAGAATAATTAAAACAGGGGTGAAATTACATTCAAGGGTAATTGGTGTAATTGTTAACAAAGTAGTAAAACCTTGGTTTACACGCAGTCGATAACCTGGTGTATTCATTAAACAAAGTATTAAAACCTTGTTACAATTCGAATCCCCAATTAGTTGGAATATTTAACTTCGGGTATAATAATAATTTGACAAGGACACTTGCAATTTATATTTATGACTGATGGACTGTTATGGACAAAAAAGCCAGACGGACATATTAAATAATCCAGGACAAAGGACAATTAACCCATGGGCATAAAACTAAAATCAACACGTCAAACATCATGATTACGGAAGTTTAAATAAGCATAATTCTTTTATTTCATATTTAATTTCCTTTATTTTATATTTAATTGCACTTCTAATTATCGCACTTTTATTTATTGTTATTTAATCGCACTTTTAATTATCGTACTTTTTAATTATCGCAATTTTATTTTATCGCATTTTTATTATTCGCAATTTCATTATCGTTATTTACTTTACGCTTTAATTTAAGTCTTGTATTTATTTTATATTTTACATTAGGTTTTAACTGCGACTAAAATCTTAAAATCGACAAACCGGTCATTAAACGGTAAAAACCCCCCTTTATAATAATAATATTACTTATATATATATTTGTATTTTTATAAAAGTAAACTAATATAGCGTTGAGCTTTGTTTAAAGATTTCCCTGTGGAACGAACCGGACTTACTAAAAACTACACTACTGTACGATTAGGTACACTGCCTATAAGTGTTGTAGCAAGGTTTAAGTATATCCATTCTATAAATAAATAAATATCTTGTGTAAAATTGTATCGTATTTAATAGTTTTTCCTAGTAAAATATAAAGCTATTTTATATACACCTCGTACGACATCAAGTATTTTTGGCGCCGCTGCCGGGGAATAACTCTTAAACGCCAGAAGCGCAACGCTAATATATATATAAAAAAAAAAGATTTTTTGTTTACTTTTATTAAAATTCGCTTTTGTAAAAATACGTTTTAATTATTCAAAAATATAAAAAGAAAAACAAAAATATATGTATTTTTAAGATTTTGTTAAATATTTAAGTTTTATAAGTTTCTTTATTTTTATTTTAGTTTATAAAAATATAAGTTTTATTTTAAAATCTTTTATTTATTTAAAAACAGAAAACAGAAAATAAAAAAAAAATTTTAAAGAAAAACGCGTCGAATTTTTAAATCTGTCCACTGAATTTCTGAACCCCGCGAGTCGCGGGGTTTGAAGCCTTGAATACCGCAAGTCGCGGAGCCTTTCTGACACGCGCACAGAAACCCTAATCCTGCATTAATTACGATTTTTAATTAATAATTATTATTAAAACCTAATTATTATTATTATTATTATTAGTTTTATTTTTATTTTTACTTTTTATCTATTTTATATTTTGTTTAATTAGTTTTATTAAAATTGTAAAATTAATAGTTTAATAAAATAAATAATATAAAAATAATATTTTTATAAAAATTGTACTTTTTACAAATTTTTGTATATTTTTATATTTTGTCCCTTTTTAATCGTTGTAGCGTAATATTTGTATTTTTTAGCTCATATTTAATTTTAAACTTAGTTTTTGCTATAGTTATTTTTACTCCTAGATTTTTAGGCTTTGCCGTAGAATTCCTTAAGTGCTTTTTCTTTAGACTAAGATTTAGGTGCTTTAGAATTTTGCGACGCCTTTTTAAGTTTTAGTTTCTTTTTAAGTTAATTCCATTTGGGATTTAGTTTTTCCTGTAAGCTTTAATATTTTTAGACACCTTTTACTATGTACCAATTATCATTCCAATTAGTAATTTCAATTTGCGATTATAATTTTAAGTTAGTTGTAGTAATAAGGTTAGGTTAGTCAAATATTTTTAAGTTCTTATAAGTTTCTTTTATTTTTCCGTCACCTTTTATTTTTCAACCATTATTTTTCCTTTTTCGATTTTTTTTCGACGAACTCTTTTTCTTTCTTATTTCTCGCTATTCTAGTTTTAGGATTTAGAATTTTTTCTACTTCTTATCTAAATTTCTTAAAATTACGAAAATTTATTTTAAGTGGTTAAATTGATAGACATCAAAATTTTCTGGTTCGTAGTAATAGTTGGATTTGTACGTGGACCGGGTTATTGGAGCCAAACAGTCCTCAATTATATTGAGACCAAACGAATCCTGCCCCTCTGCTGCATCTTTTGGCTATTCGAAACGTGGGCAAAATCAGAAAAGTCTATTGATTGGATAACTTATTATAATTTTTCTTTCCTTTAAAAAAACTAATAGGATATTCAGTGAATGCACCGAGCAAGACGTTCACCACCTTTTGTACGTTCACCACCTGTAACTAGATCAAGACATTTAGCAAATATAACCGCCGTTGATTTTTCTTTAGAATCGTCATCTAGTCAACCAAGTACTTCAGTTCAAATTTCCGATAATCCATTTTTTGAACCCAACCTCACAATTGAGAATCCAGAAAATATTCAGGAACGGTTCGTAGATCCTGAACCACTAAACTTTCCTCCGGAACCACCAATCATTCAAACAGAGATTGTTGAGGAACGAACCATTAAATCAGAATCATCTATTGATACCGATTCAACGAATTCAATTATGGAGAATCTGGAACCTTTAAGTATGGAAGACCGAATGAGAGCTAAACGCACTGGCCAAGGTCACACAATTACTCATCCAGACATTAATGCGCCAGATTATGAAATCAAAGGACAAATTCTACACATGGTGACTAATCAATGCCAATTTAGTGGTGCACCGAAGGAAGATCCAAATGAACATCTACGTACCTTTAATAGGATCTGCACACTATTTAAAATCCGAGAAGTGGAGGATGAACAGATATATCTCATGTTATTTCCCTGGACTTTAAAGGGAGAAGCCAAAGATTGGTTGGAATCGTTACCTGAAGGGGCGATCGATACATGGGATGTTTTAATTGACAAATTTCTTAAACAATTCTTTCCTGCATCTAAAGCCGTAAGACTTCAAGCAGAAATTGTTACGTTCACACAGAAACCAAATGAAACTCTATATGAGGCGTGGACAAGATATGGAAAGTTATTAAGAGGATGTCCGCAACATGGTTTAGACACCTGTCAAATAGTACAAATATTCTACCGAGGATGCGACATCACTACAAGAAAAGACATAGATATAGCAGCTGGTGGTTCTATTATGAAGAAAACCGAAACTGATGCTTACAAAATTATTGATAACACTGCTTCCCACTCACATGAGTGGCACCAAGAAAAAGATATCATTAGATCATCTAAAGCAGCTAGAGCCGATTCTAGCCATGACTTAGATTCCATTTCGGCAAAGATAGATGCTTTCGAGAGACGAATGGAAAAGATGACTAAGGATATTCACTCAATACGAATTAGTTGTGAGCAGTGTGGAGGACCACATTTGACAAAAGATTGTCTCAGTATTGAATTAACAATGGAACAAAGAGAGAATATTTCATACATAAACCAAAGGCCTGGAAATAATTATCAGAATAATTATCAACCGCCAAGACCGATTTACAATCAAAACCAGAATTATAACCGAAATATTCCATACAACAACCAACAAGGTCCTAGCAATCAACAAGTATCCAATAATACTTACAATCAGCAAAGACCTAATTTTCAAAACAAACCACCACAACAAACCGATGATAAAAAGCCGAATTTAGAAGATATGATGACGAAGCTAGTTGAAACTCAAACGCAGTTTTTCACATCTCAAAAACAAACAAATGAACAAAATGCTCAAGCATTTAGAAATCAACAAGCTTCTATTCAAAATCTGGAACAAGAAGTAAGTAACCTAGCAAGGTTAATAGGTGAAAGAAAACCGGGAAGTCTACCTAGTGATACAAATGCTAACCCCCGGAATGAAACAGCTAAAGCTATTACCACAAGAAGTGGTACAACACTTAAACCACCTGAAATACCAGTAACTTCTGATGAAACTATTCCTACTCCACAAGAACCACAACCTGATCAAGATAAGGAAAAAGAACCGGTAGTTGAAAAGGTTAATGAAGATAACACAGTTAAGGATAAACCTTATGTTAAACCATACCAACCACCACTTCCTTACCCGAGTAAAATGAAGAAAGAAAAACTTGAAGCCGAGCAATCCAAATTCTTGGATATGTTTAAACAAATAAATGTAAATCTTCCTTTCATTGATGTGATTTCAGGAATGCCAAGATATGCTAAATTCTTGAAAGATCTAATCTCGAATAGAAAGAAAATGGAAGAACTCTCGGCTGTTACTATGAATGCTAATTGTTCAGCAGTGCTGTTGAATAAGATACCAGAAAAACTATCTGATCCAGGAAGTTTCACAATTCCATGTTTTCTGGGTAGTCTTAGTTCAATAGAAGCATTGGCAGACTTAGGTGCTAGTATAAATCTAATGCCGTATTCACTATACACTAAACTAGACCTTGGAGAATTGAAACCAACCAGAATAAGCATACAACTAGCCGATAGATCAATAAAATATCCTAGAGGGATAATGGAGAACATGCTAGTTAAAGTTGGTACTTTAGTATTTCCAGTAGATTTTGTTGTTTTGGACATGGAAGAAGATTCTCAAGTTCCTCTCATATTAGGAAGACCATTCTTAAACACGGCTAAAGCAATGATAGACGTGTTCGGTAAGAAACTGACCCTAAGTATAGAGGATGAGAGTGTTACCTTTTCAGTTGATAGAGCAATGCAACAACCACAATCTGCAGATGATACATGTTATTATATTCAAACTATAGATGCACATGCAGAATTATTAGAAGAATTTCCAGAATTACAAGGAACAGGAGAATGTTCTTTAGGAGAAGGTAATGAACCAATTGATGAAGCTGAAATGTTAGCTACACTTATAGCTAATGGATATGAACCAACAACAGAAGAAATTCAAATGCTAAAAGAAGAAGACAGATATCGATATAAATCATCGATAGAAGAACCTCCGAAATTAGAGTTAAAGCCACTTCCAAACCATTTGGAATACGCTTATTTACATGGTGAATCTGAATTACCTGTAATAATATCATCTTCTCTTACTGAAAATGAGAAATCACAACTCATTTCTGTGTTGAAAGCTCATAAACCAGCCATTGCATGGAAAATTCATGATATTAAAGGAATAAGTCCTTCGTATTGCACACATAAAATCCTTATGGAAGAAGGTCATAAAACGTATGTGCAACGCCAACGAAGACTAAATCCTAATATGCAAGATGTAGTTAAGAAAGAGATTATTAAACTGCTAGATGCAGGTTTGATATATCCAATCTCTGATAGTCCATGGGTAAGCCTAGTTCAATGCGTACCTAAGAAGGGTGGCATGACTGTCATTACAAATGAGAAAAATGAGCTTATTCCTACTAGGACTGTAACAGGATGGCGTGTATGTATTGATTATAGAAAATTAAATGACGCCACCAGAAAAGATCACTTTCCCTTACCTTTCATAGATCAAATGTTGGAAAGATTAGCCGGAAATAGTTACTATTGTTTTCTAGATGGATTTTCCGGATATTTTCAAATTCCAATAGCACCCGAAGACCAAGAGAAAACCACATTCACGTGCCCTTATGGTACTTTTGCTTACAAACGCATGCCATTTGGACTTTGTAACGCCCCTGCAACCTTTCAAAGGTGTATGATGGCGATTTTTCATGACATGATAGAAGAATGCATGGAAGTATTCATGGATGACTTTTCAGTCTTCGGTGATACATTTAAATCATGTCTAGTTAATCTGGAACGAATGCTAATTAGATGCGAAAAATCAAATCTAGTACTTAATTGGGAGAAATGCCATTTCATGGTTAAAGAAGGCATCGTTCTTGGACATAAAATTTCAAAAGAAGGAATTGAAGTGGATAGAGCTAAAGTAGATGTAATTGCTAAACTTCCACATCCCACCAATGTTAGAGGAGTTAGGAGTTTTCTAGGGCATGCCGGTTTTTACCGACGTTTCATAAAAGATTTTTCTAAAATTGCCACTCCTATGAATAAACTCCTAGAAAAGGATGCGCCATTCATCTTTTCAGATGAGTGTATCAAATCTTTTAATATTCTTAAAGAAAAACTCACTAATGCACCGATCATGATAACACCAAATTGGAATCTACCATTTGAACTAATGTGCGATGCAAGTGATTTTGCAATGGGAGCCGTTTTAGGACAAAGGATTGAAAAACGATTTCAACCTATATATTATGCTAGTAAGACATTACAAGGAGCACAAACAAACTATACAACTACTGAAAAAGAACTCCTTGCTATTGTCTTTGCTTTTGACAAATTTCGATCATATCTCGTTCTAGCAAAAACGGTGGTCTATACCGACCATTCTGCTCTTAGATACCTATTTTCAAAACAAGATGCTAAACCAAGATTAATCCGTTGGATCTTACTCTTACAAGAGTTTGATATTGAAATCCGAGATAAAAGAGGAGCAGAAAATCTCGCCGCTGATCATCTTTCTCGTCTTGAAAATCCCGAATTAGAAGTTCTAAATGAATCGGCCATACAAGACAACTTTCCTGATGAATATCTATTGAAGATAGATTATAAAGAAATCCCATGGTTTGCAGACTATGCAAACTACTTAGTTTGTGGATTCCTTGAAAAAGGATTATCGTACCAAAGACGAAAGAAATTCTTCAGTGATATAAAACACTATTTCTGGGAAGATCCACATCTGTTTAAAAGTTGTCCCGATGGAATAATACGCCGATGTGTATTTGGAGATGAAGCTAGTAAAATTTTAAACCATTGTCACACAGGACCAACAGGAGGGCATTATGGGCCTCAACTAACAGCAAGAAAAGTTTATGAAGATGGATTCTATTGGCCTACAATTTACAAAGACGCACACCTTCTTTGCAAATCCTGTGATGCATGTCAAAGGGCTGGAAAAATAAGTCAACGTGATGAAATGCCACAAAATGTCATCCAAGTATGTGAAGTATTTGACATTTGGGGTATTGACTTTATGGGTCCATTTCCAAAATCTCATAATAATCTATATATACTCGTAGCCATTGATTATGTATCTAAATGGGCGGAAGCACAAGCTCTCCCAACTAACGATGCACGAGTTGTAGTCAACTTTTTAAAACGTCTTTTTGCAAGGTTTGGAACACCGAAAGCTTTAATAAGTGATCGGGGTACTCATTTCTGTAATAATCAACTTGAGAAAGTTCTTAAAAGATATGGAGTAACTCATAAAATCTCCACCGCATATCATCCACAAACAAGTGGACAAGTTGAAAATACCAACCGAGCTTTAAAACGTATTCTAGAGAAAACCGTAGGATCAAATCCGAAGGAATGGTCCATTAAATTGGAGGATGCACTCTGGGCTTTTAGAACAGCCTACAAAACTCCAATTGGAACCACACCTTTTAGACTTGTTTATGGAAAAGCATGTCATCTTCCAGTAGAAATTGAACACAAAGCATTTTGGGCTTTGAAGACATGTAATCTTGATTTACATGAAGCCGGACGTCTACGATTAAGTCAACTAAACGAATTAGAAGAATTAAGACATGAAGCATACGAAAATTCATTAATCTATAAAGAAAGAACGAAGAAATGGCATGATAAAAGAATCAGAAGTTCAAAAGAATTTAAAGAAGGAGACAGAGTTCTTCTTTTCAATTCACGATTCAAGCTATTTCCTGGAAAATTGAAATCAAGATGGTCTGGACCATTCATAGTCAAAAGAGTTTTCCCATACGGAACGATAGAATTGATAAATTCAAATGGGATTGAATTTAAAGTTAATGGTCACAGAGTTAAACATTACATACATGGTCCGATGGAAGTCGACAACGAAGTTAATCACAATTTCGACACCACAGCTAACTAAGTATGGGGAGAATCAAGTCTTTAAAGGATAATATATATTTCTGTTAGAGTTAGATTGTCTGTTTTCGTGTAGTTCTCGAAAATGGAACACGTATGGTCTTTCCCTAGCAAACCCTAAAGAACTAGTCTTCTCCCCCCATTCTGAATTTTTATTTTTTATAGGTTTTTACGAAATGAAGACTGCCTGTGAACTAAACCATGGTCTAATGCTACACGCTTTGATCACTAAACGTAATAATGACATACTACCGAGCGAATTAGTATCAGTAATCAGAGAAAGAATGGACGGAGTTAGAAAAGAATCCAGATGCGAAGATAATAAGTTACAATTTGGAAAATCAAAATCCGCAGCGAAAAGAAGAGCACGACACCTAGAACGATGTCACAAATGCAGAAAATGGTCACATGGAGGTAAATGTTCCAATAATCAAACCTATTCAAATACCGAATTTGTTACTTTATGCAGAGACGGACCATTCATATGTTTAGAAGAAAAGATACTGAATGCTCGAGGTTACGCCTATGTAGCCATGGAAAATCAATTAAACCGACTATCTTATGAATGGAATAGATCATATAACTAAGAAATCTATTCCACAGGTATGTCTGTACAGTTTTTATTTTTATTTTTATTTTTAACCTTTTGATAATAAACGCTAATTTGTTCGCTAAAAAGTATTAAATTGGTATTGAATAAAATTAGGTTTGGCGACCGAAATTATTGATATCATTCAAAAATTTATTACATCACTGCGAAATTTAACGTTTATTCTTAAGGTATAAATATCTTTAATCAATCAACCCAAAATATTTCAAAAATTCGTCATGAGTTAAATTAGGTCTTGGAACCGAAATTACTTTACCGAAAAGAGGGGCGCATATTTTTGATAATATTTGATTGATTAAAGTGGGATAAAAAGCCAAAAAGATTTTTAATTTTATTTTTACCATGTTTTTTTTATCTTAATATTTAAATCTTAAATTAATATTGTAAACTCTGTAAAAACAATATATTTAAAATTGTAAATATTTGAAAAATTAATATAAGTTTGATATGAATTTATAAATTTTTAAATTAAAGTTTGGTGTGAATTTTTAATTTTTAAAATATTAATTTTTAATTTTATGCATTTCAAATTTTAAGTTTGGTGTGAATTTTTAATATTAATTTTGAATTTTATATTTAAGTTGTGTGAATTTAAAAACAAAAATTTACTTTATCTCATTAAGTTAAGAATATGATTTTTAAAATTCGTCGTAAGTTGAAGACTAGGTCTTTGAACCGAAATTGCTTTACCCGAGGGAGGGACGAGAACTTTTATTATCATTATTTTTAATCTTATTGATTTAAAGTATGCCAAAAACATTAAAAAAAAAAACCCAAAAATCTTAGCTTTTAAAACAATCGCTACAAAAAGACAAATTTTAAAATTTTGTCGAAGGACGGACTAGGACATCGATCCGAAACGACCTCGTCCTAAATAACAAGGGAAACAAAATTTTAAAATTAAATACTTAATTGTTTTATAAGTTAAAGATTATATAAAAAAAAAAAAAAAAAAAAGAGAGCAAACTCCGTGACTCGCGGAGGGACCAAAACCCAGAAAAAAAAATAAAAAGAGCTGAACGATCAGTATACTCCACAACTCAAAAACACAGCAAAAATACTGCGAAAACAGACCCGAAAAACACCCCCAAAAATCCCAATTTTTAACCGTTAATCACCAAATTTTTTGCTAAAATCATGTTGAGAAGGATGCTATCTAAGAATTACTCAAGAAAAACGGTAAATTTCTACACCTAAACACCATTTAATTCGAAATTTGATGTTCTTGAGCAATTTTTTCCCCAATTTGATTTTGATGCTTTTTAGTGTAATTAGACTTAAATTGTTTATGTATTATGCTTGTATAACCTAGATTGATGCTGTTTAACATGATTAGAAGCCTTAAACTTCAAATTTTGAGTAATCTAGGGTTTGTGTTCTTGAGCAAATTTGGGGCTTTTTGATATAAACAGGTTATGGCCGATTTTTGTCATGAATTGTTGCTAAATTGAGTAGTGTAACATGTCTAGGTAGTTAAATGATCCAAACTTTGAGCCTAAACATGATTTTGAGAATTAAAGTGGACTTTTTCAAGTCTAAAATTCATGAACTTGATTTTTGAAAGATAATGCCATTTGAGACTTGTTTAATTGCTAGTAATGATTATTTTGACATGTTATTTGAGTTGAATGCTTATGAACTTGGCGAAAATTTTCGTATATGCTTATTTGAAAAAGTGTAGATTTGATGAAAATGTGAAAATAAGCTTAAGTTTGATATAAATTGATAATGTCATTGTAATTATTTTGATTGATGATTTTGCTGACACTAATGCATATTTGGATGCACAAAATTTGTGTTTGATGTGTTTTGCAGAATGAAAGGGGTGAATCTTCATCCCAAGCCCGCAATGCTCCTGCTGAGAATTTGGAACAACAGGAGGTGGATAACTACTACAAGCAGGATGTACCTCATCCAGTCATGACCTTTTCCGATATGCATTTGGAAGAGTTGCACCCGAACCTGAGATTTGACAGACTTTGGATAGATTATCCAAAATATCAACGGGGTTTGCATACTCTTCACTCTAAGGTTGTTGAGGTACCGAGGGTCATAGAATGGGGACCCTTAGAAGCTATAGAATTGGCCGGGCCAATTAGGGAATTACTTGTACAGAGGTATGGTAATTCTTCTTTTAATGACTGGTGTAACGACCCGCACTTTTCCGATCGTTCTATACTTATGAGATTAATATTTACATAAATTAAACCTTACCAACATGATAAGCAATCCAAATTGTTGAGAACTTATGTTTTTGAAAAGAGTTTTACACAACGTTTGACCGTCTAGTTTGACCGATGATATCACGAACTATACAATATATGATAATTATACATACATATTTAACATGATCTAAGGATGTTTTAATATCTCATTTTGTATTAATAACAAAAAGTCATAAGTATATTTTGAAACTACTAACTTAAGTTTTCAAAACAATAACCTACGTAACGTTATTTGACATAAATACTGATGATTTATAATGTTTATACATATATCGTATAAGTAATGTATTTAATCATTTTTAAAGGACTTTTATACATAAAACAATATAAGTATATTTACAAAAGATAGTTATATTTGAATTCTCGTTCCGTTTCCTCAATAATCCTATACGTATATCTAGGGTACTATACACAGCTTCTAGAAGTATTTACTATTGGTATATACCAATAGAAATCTTCAATTATTGGAATAATATGTCATTCATGACATAATAAATTTTAACTTATCTTAGATATTTTCACTAAAAACCAAATTTTCAAGCCTATAAATAAGCACCATTTCTAACTCATTTTTACACATTCATTTTCCAAATTTTACTTCCAATTTTCACACACACTTGCAAGAACTCTCTCAACTTTTATTTTACTACTTCTTTCCAGCAACTTTACATTTTAAACTTGAGGTAAAAACTCTACTTCAACTCTTTTTTCAATTCATATATTTAAAGCTATATATATAAGAGTTTATAAACTAGAACATAGTTTGAATGATTTCAAACTTGTTCGCAAACTAAATAGATCCTTCTAACTTAACTTTTAAAATACTTTAAGACCTGTAACATATCTTAATTATATGCTAACTTAACAAGGTATAACTTGGTTTTTTAAAGAACACCTTAAAAACTGAATTTACGACGTCGGAGTGCAACCGGGGGCTGTTTTGGGTTGGATAATTAAAAACCATCTTAAACTTTGAATTGGAGGTTTATTTTCTGGAAAAATGATTTTTACTATGAATATGATAACACATAAAAATTTCATGATTTAACTCAAAGTATAAGTATTTTTAGAAAAATAATCATTTAAGGTTGTTTACATGATGGAAAATGATTAACTTCATAAGTTTCACTAAAGTTTGACCTATGACCTATGATTTCGAATACAAACTAAGGTATTTACAGTTCATAGTCTTAAATAGGGACTCGATCCAAGGAGATGGCAAGTTGAATCAACGAAAACGGAGTTGTAACGAAGAAACTATGACCGAAACAAAATCGGATATCCAAGACTAGTTTAGCCACGAAAATAATTGGGAAAAAATTAAATAAATCACATCTTTTTAAGTTAACATGATATTTTATATATATGTACTTATAATTCAATTTTATATGGTTCAGGATCACCCGTAAACAACACGAGAAGATTAATCATAAGATCCCATGATTGTACGCAACACGTCATTTGACAACACCGGTACTTTATGTACGCAACACGTCATTTGACAACACCGGTACCATGGGTCAAGATTAATCTTGACCAATACATATACGATGGGGTTTTATTTATTTCGTTGGGGGTTTTATTTATTTCATTGCGGGTATATTAAACATCTAAAAATGAACCATTAAAATTGAATTACTAACAACGAACTGCTAACTACGGACTAAGGAATTATTCAAAGTATTAAAAGTATAACAAGTATATATATGTGACGTTTGTTTAAAAAGAAAAGGTATTGATATATTATATATGGATAGGTTCGTGATATCAACCGGAGACCAAGTCAAATTATATATATATCTTCAAGACGAAAGTGAGTATATAGTCCCACTTTTAAACTCTAAATATTTCGGGATGAGAATACATGTATTTTATGTTTTACGATATGGACACAAGTAACTGAAAAATATATTCTACGTTGAGTTGTACCACTGGCATACTTCCCTGTAGCTTGGTAACTGTTATTTACAGCGGTATTGTAAACGCGAATCCTGTTGATAGATCTATCGGGCCTGACAACCCCAACCGGACTGGACGACCAGTATTCAACGGTTGCACAGTACTTCGTTTCGTGACTACACTTGGTACGGTGTAGTAAGATTTCATAATAAAGGGAATATGCGACGTGATTAAATGTTAAGTATGGTTACCAAGTGCTCAACCACTTAGAATATTTTTATTAAAATATTTATATATGAAATCTTGTGGTCTATATTTATATCGCTGCCGGCATTAAACCTATATCTCACCAACTTTATGTTGACGTTTTAAACATGTCTATTCTCAGGTGATAATTAGAAGCTTCCGCTGCATCATGTTGAATCTAAGCAGGATCTTGCGTACGCATATTTGTGTCAAAAATAAAACTGCATACCCAAGAACTTGTGTTGTAAAATATGCTAGAAATCGGGTTGTTATTATCATTTGTAAAGTTTGTAAGTCGAAGATTATCGCTAAACGATAATCATCTTTTTATTGTCTAAAGCTTGTAACAAAAATAATGGTTATGGTTTGTAATGTATAATATATGCAGTTTCTCTTTTAAAAATGTCGCATATAGAGGTCAATACCTCGCAATGAAATCATACGTTATCTAACACGTTCTTATGGTTAAGGACAGGTTATGACATGTGGTATCAGAGCGGTGGTCTTAGCGAACCAGGTTTGCATTAGTGTGTCTAACCGATAAGTCGTTAGGATACATTAGTAAGTCTGGACTTTGACCGGGTCTGATTTAAAAACCATTGCTTATCATTGTTGGTTAAAATTTATATGTAAATATTATGTAGTACTAATGGGTTAGTTGTTGTATGATAGATGTCGGGCTCAAAACTTGTTATCACATTCAGCGACTCCGAACCAGAATCTTCAGATGGTGTTCCAGTCATTAACCTATCCGATGACGAAAATAATATCTTTGGGGAAGACTCACAAATTCCGGATGAACCGACTATAGAGAACCCGGAAAGTGAACCCGAGGAGGAAAGTGAACCCGAGGAGGAAAGTGAACCCGAGGAGGAAAGTGAACCCGAGGAGGAAAGTGAACCCGAGGAAGAAATACAGAAAATTACAAAAGACGAGTTCGAACTAGGAAAGAAACGAAAGGCTAATGAATTAGAAAATTCAAATCCCGAGTTTAGTAAGGATGATGTGGCACCAACTCCACTAGACACTACCACCCCTATTCCCGCTATTCCTATTCGTGCTGTCCCGGCATCCAGTTCTTCAGCCCCACAGCCAAAATATAGGCAGACAGCTAGGATAAGCGTTAGGCCATTCCTTGAACCTAAACGTCCTAGAAAATAGACCAAACGATGCGCTGCCGTATTAAACCATGGGATCATATAATGTTTTGTATAATATTATTAGTGTGGTTTGCTTAATGTTCGATATAAGATAAGCATATGTAAAATAGTGAAGTGTGAAATGCAATAATTTTCCATGGTTAAGTATTATTTAGATGGTAGTAATTGATTCTGTACTAAGCTATTAAGTATGGACATTAACGGGTAGGTACTACCCTAGATATAATTATAAAACGCTAATAAGAAGAAAAGGCTTTTATAATAATACCTGGTTCATATTATTAATAAGCTATAATGTACTGTAAATATACACTACATCTATAATATTCCATGTGAATAATTATTTTCTTTTCATTCTTATAGAAGAATATGGCGCGATTGAACCGAATGACGGAACAAGAAATCCAGGAACTCATCAATCAACGAGTGAACGACAGAATGTTATGGGTCGAGGCTGCAAGAGGTGCTGCAGTTAATCCAAATCCTCGTGTGGGGTGCACTTACAAAACTTTTCAAGCTTGCAAGCCCTCATCATTCAGTGGAACAGAAGGACCAATCGGTTTAACCCGGTGGATAGAAAAGATGGAGACTGTGTTTAAAATCAGTGGTTGTGTTGAAAAGGACATGACCAAGTATGCATCGTGCACTTTACAAGATAGTGCACTCACGTGGTGGAAAAATTATGTGAAGGCTGTAGGAGGAGATGTAGCTTATGATACTCCGTGGGAAGAATTCAAAACAATGTTAATCAACGAATATTGTCCAAGGAACGAGGTTAGGAAGTTGGAAGATGAGTTACGAAGTCTGAAGGTTATTGGTACTGAAATCACCAACTACAATCAGCGATTCATGGAATTAGTTTTGCTATGTCCTGAATTGGTTCCAACCGAAGAACGGAAGATTGAAATGTACAAAGATGGTTTGCCCAAAAAGGTCAAGGCAAATGTTACAGCATCGAAACCTAAGACAATTCATGAAGCTATAACCATGGCAAACGAGCTAATGGATCAGGTCATCATGGATAAGAAAGTATCCAATACTGATGTGAAGGTATCAGGTAACAAAAGAAAGTGGAATGGAAATTATGATCGAGGTAACCAACAACAATCTTTTAAGAAACAAGAAAACACGCAAGGTGCGGGTAGTGGTTTAAGCTTTGGTTATAAAGGACAAAATCCTTTATGCAACCGATGCCACAAACATCACTCTGGTTACTGTAATGTGGTATGCAACAAATGTAATCGAAAGGGTCATCTTGCTGAAGATTGTAGGGCTCTCGTTACAAATACAAATGGTACCAAGACTCCTGCCACCAATGCAAATAGAACTGCTTTGGCTACCATTACTTGTTTTGGGTGTGGAAAACAAGGTCACTATAAGAGCCAGTGCCCGAATCCAGAGAAGAATATCGGACCTGCACGTGGGAGAGCATTTGTTATTAATGCTAGAGAGGCATGTGAAGACCCGGAGCTTGTTACGGGTACGTTTACCATTAATAACTTATCCGCATCTATTATATTTGATACTGGTGCTGATAGAAGTTACGTGTGTAGAGACTTTCACGCTAAATTGAATTGTTCATCATTACCTCTAGATGCTAAGTACATGATTGAGTTAGCTAATGGTAAACTAATTAAAGCCGATAAAATTTGCCGTGATTGTAAAATAAATTTAGCCGGAGAAACATTTAAGATTGATTTGATACCCGTAGAATTAGGAAGTTTTGATGTAATAATCGGCATGGACTGGATGTCCAAAATAGGAGCTGAAGTTGTGTGCGCCAAGAAGGCAATTCGCATTCCTCGTAAGGATAAAACGCCAGTAATGATTTATGGAGAGAAGGGTAAATCAAAGCTAAAACTCATTAGTTATTTGAAAGCTCAAAAGTGCTTGAAGAAAGGGTGCTATGCTATCTTAGCACATGTTAATAAAGTCGAAAAGAAAGAAAAAGAGAAGTGCATCAATGACGTGCCTGTGGCAAGAGTTTTTCCTGAAGTATTTCCGGAAGAGTTGCCGGGATTACCTCCATTTAGATCTGTAGAATTTCAAATAGATCTTGTACCAGGAGCTGCACCGGTTGCCCGTGCTCCATATAGACTTGCACCGTCCGAGTTAAAAGAACTTCAGAGTCAGTTAAAAGAATTACTGGATCGTGGATTCATACGACCAAGTACTTCACCGTGGGGAGCTCCAATTTTATTCGTCAAGAAGAAAGACGGATCTTTCCGAATGTGTATAGATTATCGTGAATTAAATAAGTTAACTATCAAGAATCGGTATCCACTACCGAGAATTGACGACTTATTTGATCAACTCCAAGGATCATGTGTGTACTCAAAAATTGACCTAAGATCGGGCTATCATCAATTACGTGTCAAAGAAGAAGATATACCGAAAACTGCTTTTCGGACACGCTACGGTCATTACGGATTTTTGGTCATGCCGTTTGGATTGACGAATGCGCCAGCTGTATTCATGGACCTCATGAATCGAGTTTGTAGTCCATATTTAGATAAGTTTGTTATCGTTTTCATTGATGATATTCTTATCTATTCCAAGAGTGAGCAAGAGCATGAGCAGCATTTAAGGTTGATATTAGAGTTGTTGAGAAAAGAACAGCTATATGCTAAATTTTCTAAATGTGCTTTCTGGTTGAAAGAAGTGCAATTTCTTGGCCACGTTGTTAGTAGCAAAGGAATTCAGGTTGATCCAGCAAAAATTGAAGCCATTGAAAAATGGGAGACTCCTAAGACACCAATGCAGATACGCCAATTTTTGGGTTTAGCCGGTTATTATAGAAGGTTTATTCAAGATTTTTCCCGAATAGCTAAGCCGTTGACAGCGTTAACGCAAAAAGGGAAGAAATATGAATGGACTTCTGAGCAGGAGAGTGCATTTGAATTACTGAAAAAGAAGTTGACTACGGCGCCTATTTTATCGTTACCAGAAGGGAACGATGATTTTGAAATATATTGTGACGCTTCGCGACAAGGTTTTGGTTGCGTTCTTATGCAACGGAAGAAAGTTATTGCATACGCATCCCGACAATTAAAGATTCACGAGCGGAATTATACGACGCATGATCTAGAACTGGGAGCAGTCGTGTTTGCATTGAAGATATGGAGGCACTACTTGTATGGGGTTAAATGCACTGTGTTTACTGATCATAAAAGCCTTCAACATATTTTCGATCAAAAACAGCTGAACATGAGGCAACGTAGGTGGGTCGAGCTGATAAACGACTATGATTGTGAAATTCGTTATCATCCCGGGAAGGCGAACGTGGTGGCCGATGCTCTAAGCAGAAAGGAACGAGAACCAATTCGAGTACGAGCGATGAACATAAAAATTCGCATGAATCTCAACTCACAAATCAAAGAAGTTCAACGAGAAGCACTTACTAAAGAAAACATAAGAAATGAAATAATGAAGAAGTATGAGAAGCAACTCGTTATACGGGAAGACGGAATTCGATATTTTGCAAACCGTATTTGGGTACCGAAGTTGGGTGGATTAAGGAAGTTGATATTGAATGAGGCACATAAGACAAGATACTCGATACATCCTGGAGTTGGAAAGATGTATCAAGATCTTAAGACGCATTATTGGTGGCCTAATTTAAAGACAGACGTTGCAACATATGTTGGGGAGTGTTTAACTTGTTCCAAAGTCAAAGCAGAACACCAAAAGCCGTCAGGATTACTTCAACAACCAGAAATCCCAGAATGGAAATGGGACGGTATTACCATGGATTTCATCACGAAGTTACCAAAGACTGCCTGGGGATACGACACCATTTGGGTGATTGTTGATCGTCTTACCAAATCTGCCCATTTCTTGCCTATAAAGGAAACGGATAGAATGGAGAAACTATTACGATTGTATATAAAGGAAATTGTTTCAAGGCATGGAATACCTATTTCCATTATATCCGATCGTGATAGTAGATTTACCTCAAAGTTCTGGCAATCACTGCAGGAGGCACTAGGAACTCGTTTAGATATGAGTACCGCATATCATCCGCAAACCGACGGGCAGAGTGAAAGAACGATTCAGACTCTTGAAGACATGCTCAGGGCATGTGTGATCGATTTTGGAAACGGATGGGATAAGTATCTACCGTTAGCAGAATTTTCGTATAATAATAGTTATCATGCAAGCATTAAAGCTGCACCATTCGAAGCATTGTATGGAAGGAAGTGTAGATCTCCTATCTGTTGGAATGAAGTAGGAGATCGACAATTAACTGGTCCCGAGATCATACACGAAATGACTGAGAAGATAGTACAAATCAAGGAGAGATTGAAAACAGCCCGAAGTCGCCAAAAGAGCTACGCCGATGTCCGAAGGAAACCATTAGAGTTTCAGATTGGGGACATGGTTATGCTAAAGGTGTCACCTTGGAAAGGTGTAATACGTTTCGGTAAAAGAGGTAAACTGAACCCAAGATATGTAGGCCCGTTCAAGATCATCGAACGCATTGGACCGGTAGCTTATCGACTCGAGTTACCGCAACAACTCGCCGGAGTACACAATACCTTTCATGTCTCAAACCTTAAGAAGTGTCTTGCAAAGGAAGACCTCACCATTCCTCTTGAAGAAATCCATGTCGATGAGAAACTACAATTCATCGAAGAACCAATCGAAATCATGGATCGTGAAGTTAAACAGCTCAAGCAGAGCAACATACCAATCGTTAAGGTTCGTTGGAATGCTCGAAGAGGTCCTGAGTTTACTTGGGAACGAGAGGATCAGATGAAACAAAAGTATCCACACTTGTTTCTCGATGACGCAAAATAGGTACAATTTTAAAATTTCGGGACGAAATTTATTTAACGGGTAGGTACTGTAACGACCCGCACTTTTCCGATCGTTCTATACTTATGAGATTAATATTTACATAAATTAAACCTTACCAACATGATAAGCAATCCAAATTGTTGAGACTTATGTTTTTGAAAAGAGTTTTACACAACGTTTGACCGTCTAGTTTGACCGATGATATCACGAACTATACAATATATGATAATTATACATACATATTTAACATGATCTAAGGATGTTTTAACATCTCATTTTGTATTAATAACAAAAAGTCATAAGTATATTTTGAAACTACTAACTTAAGTTTTCAAAACAATAACCTACGTAACGTTATTTGACATAAATACTGATGATTTATAATGTTTATACATATATCGTATAAGTAATGTATTTAATCATTTTTAAAGGACTTTTATACATAAAACAATATAAGTATATTTACAAAAGATAGTTATATTTGAATTCTCGTTCCGTTTCCTCAATAATCCTATACGTATATCTAGGGTACTATACACAGCTTCTAGAAGTATTTACTATTGGTATATACCAATAGAAATCTTCAATTATTGGAATAATATGTCATTCATGACATAATAAATTTTAACTTATCTTAGATATTTTCACTAAAAACCAAATTTTCAAGCCTATAAATAAGCACCATTTCTAACTCATTTTTACACATTCATTTTTCAAATTTTACTTCCAATTTTCACACACACTTGCAAGAACTCTCTCAACTTTTATTTTACTACTTCTTTCCAGCAACTTTACATTTTAAACTTGAGGTAAAACCTCTACTTCAACTCTTTTTTCAATTCATATATTTAAAGCTATATATATAAGAGTTTATAAACTAGAACATAGTTTGAATGATTTCAAACTTGTTCGCAAACTAAATAGATCCTTCTAACTTAACTTTTAAAATACTTTAAGACCTGTAACATATCTTAATTATATGCTAACTTAACAAGGTATAACTTGGTTTTTTAAAGAACACCTTAAAAACTGAATTTACGACGTCGGAGTGCAACCGGGGGCTGTTTTGGGTTGGATAATTAAAAACCATCTTAAACTTTGAATTGGAGGTTTATTTTCTGGAAAAATGATTTTTACTATGAATATGATAACACATAAAAATTTCATGATTTAACTCAAAGTATAAGTATTTTTAGAAAAATAATCATTTAAGGTTGTTTACATGATGGAAAATGATTAACTTCATAAGTTTCACTAAAGTTTGACCTATGACCTGTGATTTCGAATACAAACTAAGGTATTTACAGTTCATAGTCTTAAAGAGGGACTCGATCCAAGGAGATGGCAAGTTGAATCAACGAAAACGGAGTTGTAACGAAGAAACTATGACCGAAACAAAATCGGATATCCAAGACTAGTTTAGCCACGAAAATAATTGGGAAAAAATTAAATAAATCACATCTTTTTAAGTTAACATGATATTTTATATATATGTACTTATAATTCAATTTTATATGGTTCAGGATCACCCGTAAACAACACGAGAAGATTAATCATAAGATCCCATGATTGTACGCAACACGTCATTTGACAACACCGGTACTTTATGTACGCAACACGTCATTTGACAACACCGGTACCATGGGTCAAGATTAATCTCGACCAATACATATACGATGGGGTTTTATTTATTTCGTTGGGGGTTTTATTTATTTCATTGCGGGTATATTAAACATCTAAAAATGAACCATTAAAATTGAATTACTAACAACGAACTGCTAACTACGGACTAAGGAATTATTCAAAGTATTAAAAGTATAACAAGTATATATATGTGACGTTTGTTTAAAAAGAAAAGGTATTGATATATTATATATGGATAGGTTCGTGATATCAACCGGAGACCAAGTCAAATTATATATATATCTTCAAGACGAAAGTGAGTATATAGTCCCACTTTTAAACTCTAAATATTTCGGGATGAGAATACATGTATTTTATGTTTTACGATATGGACACAAGTAACTGAAAAATATATTCTACGTTGAGTTGTACCACTGGCATACTTCCCTGTAGCTTGGTAACTGTTATTTACAGCGGTATTGTAAACGCGAATCCTGTTGATAGATCTATCGGGCCTGACAACCCCAACCGGACTGGACGACCAGTATTCAACGGTTGCACAGTACTTCGTTTCGTGACTACACTTGGTACGGTGTAGTAAGATTTCATAATAAAGGGAATATGCGACGTGATTAAATGTTAAGTATGGTTACCAAGTGCTCAACCACTTAGAATATTTTTATTAAAATATTTATATATGAAATCTTGTGGTCTATATTTATATCGCTGCCGGCATTAAACCTATATCTCACCAACTTTATGTTGACGTTTTAAACATGTCTATTCTCAGGTGATAATTAGAAGCTTCCGCTGCATCATGTTGAATCTAAGCAGGATCTTGCGTACGCATATTTGTGTCAAAAATAAAACTGCATACCCAAGAACTTGTGTTGTAAAATATGCTAGAAATCGGGTTGTTATTATCATTTGTAAAGTTTGTAAGTCGAAGATTATCGCTAAACGATAATCATCTTTTTATTGTCTAAAGCTTGTAACAAAAATAATGGTTATGGTTTGTAATGTATAATATATGCAGTTTCTCTTTTAAAAATGTCGCATATAGAGGTCAATACCTCGCAATGAAATCATACGTTATCTAACACGTTCTTATGGTTAAGGACGGGTTATGACAACTGGATATGTTTATTCACCATACGCAGACCTGTATATAAAGTATGGTGTGAAGAGTTGTTATGTAGTATAGAGTTGAATGATCGGGTAGCTAGTTTAACCGATCGTTCTTTTATTAGATTTTTGTTAGGCGGTTCGATGCGCCACATGTCTTTACTGGACATGGCTCAGGCTTTACGTATATATACGCCTGAGGAGTTAGCGTCTGCCGATTGTAGAGGATTGATACTAAACGGTAGAAAGATAGATGAGAATTTTGATACACACGGTGTGTGGAGTCAAATGACAAGCCATCACCGTTTCAAAGGGGGAAACTACTCTTATTTGGATATAGATAGAGCCGAATTAAGAGTGATACATAGGTTTTTAGCTAATTCGATTACACAAAGGGGTAAGAACAAAGAAAAAGTAAATGAACAGGATTTGTTTTACCATATGTGTATTCGAGACCCACAAAGCGTGTAAGTATACCATATTGTGTGGGTTATTATTTATCAGCTATAGTTCGGGAGATGCGACCACATAGCATAATAGGAGGTGGTATTTTTATTACTTTGATTGGTGAATATCTCGGTGTGGATATAAGCCGGGGGGGATTATTACTAGAAGAGCCGGAACCCCGCGATACTATAGGTTTAAATGTATACCATGGTGCGAAAGTTTTGAAGAGGCGAAATAACGCCGCAGTACGATACCATGGTAGACATCCACAGGTGGAGAGAAACCAGCAGCAAGGTAACGTAGGAGGGGGGAATGAGATGCAAGAAATGCATAGGTTTATAGCTTCTCAGGAATACGAAAATGCTAGACAGAGAGCATTTGAAGATTGGCAAGTTCATCAGAACCAGATCATAGCTCATTGCCAACACATAGGTAGAAACTATATTCCTACACCGAAACCCATCTTCCCTCCTTGGTCTATAGAGATGCAGCCACCATATCCTACGTATGACCCTGCCGAAGCATTCTATAGCACTTATGGTTATGCCTGGAACCCCTATTGGTACCAATATCATCCTTAGTTTATTATTATTTTTTTTTTATTTTGTAATTTGTAATTATTGATACATTTAATATTTTTGTTAATATTGTAATCATTTTTATAATTATCTAACTTTTATTCTTAGATTTTAATAATTTTTGAATGTGGGGTAATAAACCAAACTTCAAAAATATGTATATATGTTTGCAGTTTATCTTATGTACACAACAGGGTAAAACAACGCATTTTCAAAGACTGGCATTAAGTTCAGCAAAAGCAACTAATTTTGACGACAAGATGCAAAATATATGTGAAATAACAACAAGACGGAATGAACAAATGATGTGCACCATTTATCATTCAGCAAACAAACGCCAATATATTTGGAAACTTTGGAAAAAATTTAATCATTTTCACACTAATCATCCTCAATAATTTAAATTGTTACTGATTTCTTGCAAATGAGGGCATTGCAAGATCTTAAGTGTGGGAAGGGGTTAAATTCTTTCGGATTTTAAAATTTTTACTTTATACACTTGGTTACCATTAAAAATACTAGTAAAGCAGTAGTTGTATTAGAATCTAGTGCTCTCTGATAAAAAAGAACAGCCCTAGTCTTATATACTGACTACCCAATTCTAGTAAAATTTTTCAAAATTTTCAATTAAATGAATTAAAATCATGTTTATACATATTTATGAACGATAAAACTAGGTTTTAACACCGAAATTATTGTTACCTCGGAAAGGACATAAATTAAGAAACAAACTAAAATGTTAAAATTCATTTAAAATGGAATAGAGGACGATAAAAAGGAAAATAAAAGCCAAGTGTGGGAAAATTTACCAAGTTATCTTAAACATATGTCACATATATCTGTAACAAATAACTGAAAACACTTTTGCTTTGGACTAAACTAAACTGTTTTACCCAATGAAAGAAAAGAAAAGATGGATCTACACGATGAATCAATTCCATCATTAAAAGGAAGTAAAGTCTTCCGAAAAAGAAACGCGCTTCTTGATTTAGGTCATGAAGTTGTCGTTCAGACCAGCTGTAGGTTGACGAAAAATATAGAAAAGTCATCACTAAAATCAGCAGGAAATCCACGGACCTTAGCATTAAACAGGGTCACCATGTGGTCAGATTTATCCTAACCATGAGAAGGATTTATCTCGTACAATGGGGGGGCACCGTGCAAATTAGCTTGATAAGACTAATGAATCAGATCCCCAGAAAGGATAATCTCCTTAAAGATTAAAAATCAGCTTTTAAGACTGATATTACTCAATCCTAGAGATTGACCTTAAAGATTGAGAATTCAAACTCATGGAATTCAATGATATCTAAACTCGAGCTTAAACGAGAAAATATTTTGATCAAAATTACAAACCGATTTGTTTTCTGAAAACCCTATTTTCAATGCGTTCATTACCATTGAACGTAAAATCCTAGGAATTCACCTGGAATTCATTAGGTCACCTGAACCAAATCGGGTGTCAATCGTAAGAACGGTGGTTGCATAGTGGTCAAAGACAGGACCTTGTGCCAGACCGAAAAATTATAAGGGTGAGCTTTACTATTGCTCCTACCAAGGATAGTAATTGCGTCCGACACGTTATAGACCATAATCAAAAGCATGTCACGGGACATTGCCTTAACAGTTGCTTGTTCAACGCTTTCCTTTACAACCGGACGGTAGTTTACCGAAAGGTAATATACGGGACAAGTAAACTGGACGTGTTGCTTTCCAAATACAAGGTTAGCAAGTGGGTGACACAAAACCGCAAGTTTTGAGCTAAAATTTTCAAATCTGAAACCCACCAAACCCACAAAAATATTTTGCAAACACCGGTAAAGGGTTATTCCGGAAAACTTATCTAGGATAAAAACTAGATTTCAAAAGATCAAATGTTTTCATAAAGATCCAATTTCCTTAATGGATCTAAATTTTTATAGTCATGTGGGACTGTAAACCATATCGTTACTACCATTGTTTATACCGCCGTATAGAAATCACTGATGTACAAAGTGTGAAGAATAAAGAAGTGATTCTAGTATTTCAAGACGATATTGCTTGAGGACAAGCAACGCTCAAGTGTGGGAATATTTGATAATGCTAAAAACGAATATATATTTCATAGCATTATTCCTCAAGAAAGACAAGCTTTTAGTTGCAATTGTTCTATTTACAAGTGATATTCGTTTAAATAATAAAAGGTGAAGACAAAAGACAGATTCGACGAATTGAAGACGCAAACGACCAAAAAGCTCAAAAGTACAAAAGACAATCAAAGAGGTTCCAATTATTGATAAGAAACGTCTCGAAATTACAAGAGTACAAGATTCAAAACGCAAAATACAAAATATAAAATTGTACGCAAGGACGTTCGAAAATCCGGAACCGGGACCAGAGTCAACTCTTAACGCTCGACGCAACGGACTAAAAATTACAAGTTAACTATGTATATAAATATAATATAATATATAATTAATTATATTAATTATATATATATTATATATATATATTAAAAACCGTCGGCAGAGAAAACTCCAAGGACTGAGCTGTAAAATTAACCTCCGCGACTCGCGGAGTTTGAAGAGCATTTTGCCGCGAGTCGCGGAGCCCCAAAAATCAACTCTGGCTATAAAGCAAACCGAATTCTGATCAAAAATCATCATCTTTTTTCTCCTCATTCATACGATATATATATATATATATAATTTATATTTTAATTTTAATTTTAATTATAATTCTAATAATAAGGGTATGTTAGCGAATGTTGTAAGGGTGTAAGTCGAAATTCTGTCCGTGTAACGCTACGCTATTTTTAATCATTGTAAGTTATGTTCAACCTTTTTATATTAATGTCTCGTAGCTAAGTTATTATTATGCTTATTTAAAACGAAGTAATCATGATGTTGGGCTAATTACTAAAATTGGGTAATTGGGCTTTGTACCATAATTGGGGTTTGGACAAAAGAACGACACTTGTGGAAATTAGACTATGGGCTATTAATGGGCTTTATATTTGTTTAACTAAATGAAAGTTTGTTAATGTTAATATAAAGATTTACAATTGGGCGTCCCTATAAATTACCATATACACTCGATCGGACACGATGGGCGGGGTATTTATATGTATGAATAATCGTTCATTTAACCGGACACGGGAATGGATTAATAGCCACTAGAATAATTAAAACAGGGGTGAAATTACATTCAAGGGTAATTGGTGTAATTGTTAACAAAGTAGTAAAACCTTGGTTTACACGCAGTCGATAACCTGGTGTATTCATTAAACAAAGTATTAAAACCTTGTTACAATTCGAATCCCCAATTAGTTGGAATATTTAACTTCGGGTATAATAATAATTTGACAAGGACACTTGCAATTTATATTTATGACTGATGGACTGTTATGGACAAAAAACCAGACGGACGTATTAAATAATCCAGGACAAAGGACAATTAACCCATGGGCATAAAACTAAAATCAACACGTCAAACATCATGATTACGGAAGTTTAAATAAGCATAATTCTTTTATTTCATATTTAATTTCCTTTATTTTATATTTAATTGCACTTCTAATTATCGCACTTTTATTTATTGTTATTTAATCGCACTTTTAATTATCGTACTTTTTAATTATCGCAATTTTATTTTATCGCATTTTTATTATTCGCAATTTCATTATCGTTATTTACTTTACGCTTTAATTTAAGTCTTGTATTTATTTTATATTTTACATTAGGTTTTAACTGCGACTAAAATTTTAAAATCGACAAACCGGTCATTAAACGGTAAAAACCCCCCTTTATAATAATAATATTACTTTTATATATATTTGTATTTTTATAAAAGTAAACTAATATAGCGTTGAGCTTTGTTTAAAGATTTCCCTGTGGAACGAACCGGACTTACTAAAAACTACACTACTGTACGATTAGGTACACTGCCTATAAGTGTTGTAGCAAGGTTTAAGTATATCCATTCTATAAATAAATAAATATCTTGTGTAAAATTGTATCGTATTTAATAGTTTTTCCTAGTAAAATATAAAGCTATTTTATATACACCTCGTACGACATCAGGTATTAAGGTGGATCCGGCAAAGATAGAAACTGTTGAAAAGTGGGAAACCCCGAAAACTCCGAAACACATACGCCAGTTTTTAGGACTAGCTGGTTACTACAGAAGGTTCATCCAAGACTTTTCCAGAATAGCAAAACCCTTGACTGCATTAACGCATAAAGGGAAGAAATTTGAATGGAATGATGAACAAGAGAAAGCGTTTCAGTTATTGAAGAAAAAGCTAACTACGGCACCTATATTGTCATTGCCTGAAGGGAATGATGATTTTGTGATTTATTGTGACGCATCAAAGCAAGGTCTTGGTTGTGTATTAATGCAACGAACGAAGGTGATTGCTTATGCGTCTAGACAATTGAAGATTCACGAACAAAATTATACGACGCATGATTTGGAATTAGGCGCGGTTGTTTTTGCATTAAAGACTTGGAGGCACTACTTATATGGGGTCAAAAGTATTATATATACTGACCACAAAAGTCTTCAACACATATTTAATCAGAAACAACTGAATATGAGGCAGCGTAGGTGGATTGAATTATTGAATGATTACGACTTTGAGATTCGTTACCACCCGGGGAAGGCAAATGTGGTAGCCGATGCCTTGAGCAGGAAGGACAGAGAACCCATTCGAGTAAAATCTATGAATATAATGATTCATAATAACCTTACTACTCAAATAAAGGAGGCGCAACAAGGAGTTTTAAAAGAGGGAAATTTAAAGGATGAAATACCCAAAGGATCGGAGAAGCATCTTAATATTCAGGAAGACGGAACCCGGTATAGGGCTGAAAGGATTTGGGTACCAAAATTTGGAGATATGAGAGAAATGGTACTTAGAGAAGCTCATAAAACCAGATACTCAATACATCCTGGAACGGGGAAGATGTACAAGGATCTCAAAAAACATTTTTGGTGGCCGGGTATGAAAGCCGATGTTGCTAAATACGTAGGAGAATGTTTGACGTGTTCTAAGGTCAAAGCTGAGCATCAGAAACCATCATGTCTACTTCAACAACCCGAAATCCCGGAATGGAAATGGGAAAACATTACCATGAATTTCATCACTAAATTGCCAAGGACTGCAAGTGGTTTTGATACTATTTGGGTAATAGTTGATCGTCTCACCAAATCAGCACACTTCCTGCCAATAAGAGAAGATGACAAGATGGAGAAGTTAGCACGACTGTATTTGAAGGAAGTCGTCTCCAGACATGGAATACCAATCTCTATTATTTCTGATAGGGATGGCAGATTTATTTCAAGATTCTGGCAGACATTACAGCAAGCATTAGGAACTCGTCTAGACATGAGTACTGCCTATCATCCACAAACTGATGGGCAGAGTGAAAGGACGATACAAACACTTAAAGGCATGCTACGAGCATGTGTTATTGATTTCGGAAACAGTTGGGATCGACATCTACCGTTAGCAGAATTTTCCTACAACAACAGTTACCATTCAAGCATTGAGATAGCACCGTTTGAAGCACTTTATGGTAGAAAGTGCAGGTCTCCGATTTGTTGGAGTGAAGTGGGGGATAGACAGATTACGGGTCCGGAGATTATACAAGAAACTACCGAGAAGATCATCCAAATTTAACAACGGTTGAAAACCGCCCAAAGTCGACAAAAGAGCTACGCTGACATTAAAAGAAAAGATATAGAATTTGAAATTGGAGAGATGGTCATGCTTAAAGTTGCACCTTGGAAAGGCGTTGTTCGATTTGGTAAACGAGGGAAATTAAATCCAAGGTATATTGGACCATTCAAGATTATTGATCGTGTCGGACCAGTAGCTTACCGACTAGAGTTACCTCAACAACTCGCGGCTGTACATAACACTTTCCACGTCTCGAATTTGAAGAAATGTTTTGCTAAAGAAGATCTCACTATTCCGTTAGATGAAATCCAAATCAACGAAAAACTTCAATTAATCGAAGAACCCGTCGAAATAATGGATGGTGAAGTTAAAAGACTTAAGCAAAATAAGATACCAATTGTTAAGGTTAGATGGAATGCTCGTAGAGGACCCGAGTTCACCTGGGAGCGTGAAGATTAGATGAAGAAGAAATACCCGCATCTATTTCCAGAAGATTCGTCAACACCTTCAACAGCTTAAAATTTCGGGACGAAATTTATTTAAAGGGTAGGTACTGTAGTGACCCGAACTTTTCCATGTTTATATATATTAATTGAGATTGATATTTACATGATTAAATATTTCCAACATGTTAAGCAATCAAACTTGTTAAGACTTGATTAATTGAAATAGGTTTCATATAGACAATTGACCACCCAAGTTGACCGGTGATTCACGAACGTTAAAACTTGTAAAAACTATATGATGACATATATATGGTTATATATATAGTTAACATGATATTATGATAAGTAAACATATCATTAAGTATATTAACAATGAACTACATATGTAAAAACAAGACTACTAACTTAATGATTTTGAAACGAGACATATATGTAACGATTATCGTTGTAACGACATTTAATGTATATATATCATATTAAGAGATATTCGTACATCATAATATCATGATAATATAATAATTTAAAATCTCTTTTGATATTATAAACATTGGATTAACAACATTTAACAAGATCGTTAACCTAAAGGTTTCAAAACAACATTTACATGTAACGACTAACGATGACTTAACGACTCAGTTAAAATGTATATACATGTAGTGTTTTAATATGTATTCATACACTTTTGAAAGACTTCAAGACACTTATCAAAATACTTCTACTTAACAAAAATGCTTACAATTACATCCTCGTTCAGTTTCATCAACAATTCTACTCGTATGCACCCGTATTCGTACTCGTACAATACACAACTTTTAGATGTATGTACTATTGGTATATACACTCCAATGATCAGCTCTTAGCAGCCCATGTGAGTCACCTAACACATGTGGGAACCATCATTTGGCAACTAGCATGAAATATCTCATAAAATTACAAAAATATGAGTAATCATTCATGACTTATTTACATGAAAACAAAATTACATATCCTTTATATCTAATCCATACACCAACGACCAAAAACACCTACAAACACTTTCATTCTTCAATTTTCTTCATCTAATTGATCTCTCTCAAGTTCTATCTTCAAGTTCTAAGTGTTCTTCATAAATTCCAAAAGTTCTAGTTTCATAAAATCAAGAATACTTTCAAGTTTGCTAGCTCACTTCCAATCTTGTAAGGTGATCATCCAACCTCAAGAAATCTTTGTTTCTTACAGTAGGTTATCATTCTAATACAAGGTAATAATCATATTCAAACTTTGGTTCAATTTCTATAACTATAACAATCTTATTTCAAGTGATGATCTTACTTGAACTTGTTTTCGTGTCATGATTTTGCTTCAAAAACTTCGAGCCATCCAAGGATCCATTGAAGCTAGATCCATTTTTCTCTTTTCCAGTAGGTTTATCCAAGGAACTTAAGGTAGTAATGATGTTCATAACATCATTCGATTCATACATATAAAGCTATCTTATTCGAAGGTTTAAACTTGTAATCACTAGAACATAGTTTAGTTAATTCTAAACTTGTTCGCAAACAAAAGTTAATCCTTCTAACTTGACTTTTAAAATCAACTAAACACATGTTCTATATCTATATGATATGCTAACTTAATGATTTAAAAACTGGAAACACGAAAAACACCGTAAAACCGGATTTACGCCGTCGTAGTAACACCGCGGGCTGTTTTGGGTTAGTTAATTAAAAACTATGATAAACTTTGATTTAAAAGTTGTTATTCTGAGAAAATGATTTTTATTATGAACATGAAACTATATCCAAAAATTATGGTTAAACTCAAAGTGGAAGTATGTTTTCTAAAATGGTCATCTAGACGTCGTTCTTTCGACTGAAATGACTACCTTTACAAAAACAACTTGTAACTTATTTTTCCGACTATAAATCTATAATTTTTCTGTTTAGATTCATAAAATAGAGTTCAATATGAAACCATAGCAATTTGATTCACTCAAAACGGATTTAAAATGAAGAAGTTATGGGTAAAACAAGATTGGATAATTTTTCTCATTTTAGCTACGTGAAAATTGGTAACAAATCTATTCCAACCATAACTTAATCAACTTGTATTGTATATTATGTAATCTTGAGATACCATAGACACGTATACAATGTTTCGACCTATCATGTCGACACATCTATATATATTTCGGAACAACCATAGACACTCTATATGTGAATGTTGGAGTTAGCTATACAGGGTTGAGGTTGATTCCAAAATATATATAGTTTGAGTTGTGATCAATACTGAGATACGTATACACTGGGTCGTGGATTGATTCAAGATAATATTTATCGATTTATTTCTGTACATCTAACTGTGGACAATTAGTTGTAGGTTACTAACGAGGACAGCTGACTTAATAAACTTAAAACATCAAAATATATTAAAAGTGTTGTAAATATATTTTGAACATACTTTGATATACATGTATATATTGTTATAGGTTCGTGAATCAACCAGTGGCCAAGTCTTACTTCCCGACGAAGTAAAAATCTGTGAAAGTGAGTTATAGTCCCACTTTTAAAATCTAATATTTTTGGGATGAGAATACATGCAGGTTTTATAAATGATTTACAAAATAGACACAAGTACGTGAAACTACATTCTATGGTTGAATTATCGAAATCGAATATGTCCCTTTTTATTAAGTCTGGTAATCTAAGAATTAGGGAACAGACACCCTAATTGACGCTAATCCTAAAGATAGATCTATCGGGCCCAACAAGCCCCATCCAAAGTACCGGATGCTTTAGTACTTCGAAATTTATATCATATCCGAAGGGTGTCCCGGAATGATGGGGATATTCTTATATATGCATCTTGTTAATGTCGGTTACCAGGTGTTCACCATATGAATGATTTTTATCTCTATGTATGGGATGTGTATTGAAATATGAAATCTTGTGGTCTATTATTATGATTTGATATATATAGGTTAAATCTATAACTCACCAACATTTTTGTTGACGTTTTAAGCATGCTTATTCTCAGGTGATTATTAAGAGCTTCCGCTGTCGCATACTTAAATAAGGACGAGTTTTGGAGTCCATGCTTGTATGATATTGTGTAAAAACTGCATTCAAGAAACTTATTTTATTGTAACATATTTGTATTGTAAACCATTATGTAATGGTCGTGTGTAAACAGGATATTTAGATTATCATTATTTGATAATCTACGTAAAGCTTTTTAAACCTTTATTGATGAAATAAAGGTTATGGTTTGTTTTAAAATGAATGCAGTCTTTGAAAAACATCTCATATAGAGGTCAAAACCTCGCAACGAAATCAATTAATATGGAACGTTTTTAATCAATAAGAACGGGACATTTCAGTTTCATTCGACCAAGCACATCACCGTGGGGAGCTCCTGTTTTATTTGTCAAGAAGAAAGATGGTACATTCAGGTTGTGTATCGACTACCGAGAGTTGAACAAACTTACCATCAAGAACCGCTACCCACTACTGAGAATCGACGACTTATTTGATCAACTACAAGGCTCGTCTGTTTATTCAAAGATTGACTTACGTTCCGGGTATCATCAAATGCGGGTGAAAGAAGATGATATTCCAAAGACTGCTTTCAGAACACGTTACGGTCATTACGAGTTTATGGTCATGCCGTTTGGTTTAACTAATGCACCAGCTGTGTTCATGGACCTTATGAACCGAGTGTGTGGACCATACCTTGACAAGTTTGTCATTGTTTTCATTGATGACATACTTATTTACTCAAAGAATGACCAAGAACACGGTGAACATTTGAGAAAGGTGTTAGAAGTATTGAGGAAGGAAGAATTGTACGCTAAGTTTTCAAAGTGTGCATTTTGGTTGGAAGAAGTTCAATTCCTCGATCACATAGTGAACAAAGAAGGTATTAAGGTGGATCCGGCAAAGATAGAAACTGTTGAAAAGTGGGAAACCCCGAAAACTCCGAAACACATACGCCAGTTTTTAGGACTAGCTGGTTACTACAGAAGGTTCATCCAAGACTTTTCCAGAATAGCAAAACCCTTGACTGCATTAACGCATAAAGGGAAGAAATTTGAATGGAATGATGAACAAGAGAAAGCGTTTCAGTTATTGAAGAAAAAGCTAACTACGGCACCTATATTGTCATTGCCTGAAGGGAATGATGATTTTGTGATTTATTGTGACACATCAAAGCAAGGTCTCGGTTGTGTATTAATGCAACGAACGAAGGTGATTGCTTATGCGTCTAGACAATTGAAGATTCACGAACAAAATTATACGACGCATGATTTGGAATTAGGCGCGGTTGTTTTTGCATTAAAGACTTGGAGGCACTACTTATATGGGGTCAAAAGTATTATATATACCGACCACAAAAGTCTTCAACACATATTTAATCAGAAACAACTGAATATGAGGCAGCGTAGGTGGATTGAATTGTTGAATGATTCCGACTTTGAGATTCGTTACCACCCGGGGAAGGCAAATGTGGTAGCCGACGCCTTGAGCAGAAAGGACAGAGAACCCATTCGAGTAAAATCTATGAATATAATGATTCACACTAACCTTACTACTCAAATAAAGGAGGCGCAACAAGGAGTTTTAAAAGAGGGAAATTTAAAGGATGAAATACCCAAAGGATCGAAGAAGCATCTTAATATTCGGGAAGACGGGACCCGGTATAGGGCTGAAAGAATTTGGGTACCAAAATTTAGAGATATGAGAGAAATGGTACTTAGAGAAGCTCATAAAACCAGATACTCAATACATCCTGGAACGGGGAAGATGTACAAGGATCTCAAGAAACATTTTTGGTGGCCGGGTATGAAAGCCGATGTTGCTAAATACGTAGGAGAATGTTTGACGTGTTCTAAGGTCAAAGCTGAGCATCAGAAACCATCAGGTCTACTTCAACAACCCGAAATCCCGGAATGGAAATGGGAAAACATTACCATGGATTTCATCACTAAATTGCCAAGGACTGCAAGTGGTTTTGATACTATTTGGGTAATAGTTGATCGTCTCACCAAATCAGCACACTTCCTGCCAATAAGAGAAGATGACAAGATGGAGAAGTTAGCACGACTGTATTTGAAGGAAGTCGTCTCCAGACATGGAATACCAATCTCTATTATCTCTGATAGGGATGGCAGATTTATTTCAAGATTCTGGCAGACAATACAGCAAGTATTAGGAACTCGTCTGGACATGAGTACTGCCTATCATCCACAAACTGATGGGCAGAGCGAAAGGACGATACAAACGCTTGAAGACATGCTACGAGCATGTGTTATTGATTTCGGAAACAGTTGGGATCGACATCTACCGTTAGCAGAATTTTCCTACAACAACAGCTACCATTCAAGCATTGAGATGGCGCCGTTTGAAGCACTTTATGGTAGAAAGTGCAGGTCTCCGATTTGTTGGAGTGAAGTGGGGGATAGACAGATTACGGGTCCGGAGATTATACAAGAAACTGCCGAGAAGATCATCCAAATTCAACAACGGTTGAAAACCGCCCAAAGTAGACAAAAGAGCTACGCTGACATTAAAAGAAAAGATATAGAATTTGAAATTCGAGAGATGGTCATGCTTAAAGTTGCACCTTGGAAAGGCGTTGTTCGATTTGGTAAACGAGGGAAATTAAATCCAAGGTATATTGGACCATTCAAGATTATTGATCGTGTCGGACCAGTAGCTTACCGACTTGAGTTACCTCAACAACTCGCGGCTGTACATAACACTTTTCACGTCTCGAATTTGAAGAAATGTTTTGCTAAAGAAGATCTCACTATTCCGTTAGATGAAATCCAAATCAACGAAAAACTCCAATTCATCGAAGAACCCGTCGAAATAATGGATCGTGAGGTTAAAAGACTTAAGCAAAACAAGATACCAATGGTTAAGGTTCGATGGAATACTCGTAGAGGACCCGAATTCACCTGGGAGCGTGAAGATCAGATGAAGAAGAAATACCCGCATCTATTTCCAGAAGATTCGTCAACACCTTCAACAGCTTAAAATTTCGGGACGAAATTTATTTAACGGGTAGGTACTTTAGTGACCCGAACTTTTCCATGTTTATATATATTAATTGAGATTGATATTTACATGATTAAATGTTTCCAACATGTTAAGCAATCAAACTTTTTAAGACTTGATTAATTGAAATATGTTTCATATAGACAATTGACCACCCAAGTTGACCGGCGATTCACGAACGTTAAAACTTGTAAAAACGACATGACGATATATATATATGGATATACATATGGTTAACATGAGATTATGATAAGTAAGTATCTCCATAAGTATATTAACAATGAGTTATATACATATAAACAAGACTACTAACTTAAGGATTTCGAAACGAGACATATATGTAACGATTATCGTTGTAACGACATTTAAATGTATATATATCATATTAAGATATATTAATATATCATAATATCATGATAATATAATAATTTAACATCTCATTAGATATAATAAACAATGGGTTAACAACATTAATTGAGATCGTTAACTTAAAGGTTTCAAAACAACACTTACATGTAACGACTAACGATGACTTAACGACTCAATTAAAATGTATATACATGTAGTGTATTTAGATGTATTAAAATACTTTTGGAAGACTTCAAGACATATATCAAAACACTCATACTTAACGAAAATGGTTACAGTTACTTTTCCATTCTTTTCTTTCATCAAGAATTCTAGTCGTATTCTTACCCGTATTATACACAGCTTCAAAACGTACTTACTATGAGTATATACCAGTAGGAACTAGCATGGGATTCCACTCTTGATTATGTCATGTATGACTAATCAATTTTAACTTCTACCATGAGCTAGTCAACTAACTAGAACTCCTTTTAACCCCACTCACCACTCACCAATTACCACTCATCATTCACTCCATTTCACTTCCAATTCTCTTTCTAATTCTCTCTCAACACATACACACTATTATGAACGTATTTTTCCAGTAGTTAATCATAATCTTCATCAAAAATCACTTCAAGAATCAAGCTATAATCATCATAGGAAGAACACTTCAAGAACACTTCAAAAATCCCTTCAAGTTTACTAATTTACTTCCAACCTTTCTAATCCATTCCAAGTAATCATCTAAGATCAAGAAACCTTTGTTATATACAGTAGGTTATCTTTCTTATTCAAGGTAATATTCATATTCAAACTTTGATTCAATTTCTATAACTATAAACTATCTTAATTCGAGTAAAAATCTTACTTGAACTTGTTTTTGTGTCATGATCCTACTTCAAGAACTTTCAAGCCATCCAAGATCCTTTGAAGCTAGGTCATTTCTTGTCACTTCCAGTAGGTTTACCTACTAAACTTGAGGTAGTAATGATGTTCATAACATCATTCGATTCATATATATAAAACTATCTTATTCGAAGGTTTAAACTCGTAATCACTAGAACATAGTTTAGTTAATTCTAAACTTGTTCACAAACAAAAGTTAATCCTTCTAACTTGACTTTTAAAATTAACTACACACCTGTTCTATATCTATATGATATGCTAACTTAATGATTTAAAACCTGGAAACACAAAAAACACCGTAAAACCGGATTTACGCCGTCGTAGTAACACCGCGGGCTGTTTTGGGTTAAACTATGATAAACTTTGATTTAAAAGTTGTTATTCTGAGAAAATGATTTTTATTATGAACATGAAACTATATCCAAAAATTATGGTTAAACTCAAAGTGGAAGTATGTTTTCTAAAATGGTCATCTAGACGTCGTTCTTTCGACTGAAATGACTACCTTTACAAAAACGACTTGTAACTTATTTTTCCGACTATAAACCTATACTTTTCTATTTAGATTCATAAAATAGAGTTCAATATGAAACCATAGCAATTTGATTCACTCAAAACGGATTTAAAATAAAGAAGTTATGGGTAAAACAAGATTGGATAATTTTTCTCATTTTAGCTACGTGAAAATTGGTAACAAATCTATTCCAACCATAACTTAATCAACTTGTATTGTATATTATGTAATCTTAAGATACCATAGACACGTATACAATGTTTTGACCTATCATGTCGACACATCTATATATATTTCGGAACAACCATAGACACTCTATATGTGAATGTTGGAGTTAGCTATACAGGGTTGAGGTTGATTCCAAAATATATATAGTTTGAGTTGTGATCAATACTGAGATACGTATACACTGGGTCGTGGATTGATTCAAGATAATATTTATCGATTTATTTCTGTACATCTAACTGTGGACAACTAGTTGTAGGTTACTAACGAGGACAGCTGACTTAATAAACTTAAAACATCAAAATATATTACAAGTGTTGTAAATATATTTTAAACATACTTTGATATATATGTATATATTGTTATAGGTTCATGAATCAACCAGTGGCCAAGTCTTACTTCCCGACGAAGTAAAAATCTGTGAAAGTGAGTTATAGTCCCACTTTTAAAACCTAATATTTTTGGGATGAGAATACATGCAGGTTTTATAAATGATTTACAAAATAGACACAAGTACGTGAAACTACATTCTATGGTTGAATTATCGAAATCGAATATGCCCCTTTTTATTAAGTCTGGTAATCTAAGAATTAGGGAACAGACACCCTAATTGACGCGAATCCTAAAGATAGATCTATTGGGCCTAACAAACCCCATCCAAAGTACCGGATGCTTTAGTACTTCAAAATTTATATCATATCCGAAGGGTGTCCCGGAATGATGGGGATATTCTTATATATATGCATCTTGTTAATGTCGGTTACCAGGTGTTCACCATATGAATGATTTTTATCTCTATGTATGGGATGTGTATTGAAATATGAAATCTTGTGGTCTATTGTTACGATTTGATATATATAGGTTAAACCTATAAATCACCAACATTTTTATTGACGTTTTAAGCATGTTTATTCTCAGGTGATTATTAAGAGCTTCCGCTGTCGCATACTTAAATAAGGACGAGATTTGGAGTCCATGCTTGTATGATATTGTGTAAAAACTGCATTCAAGAAACTTATTTTGTTGTAACATATTTGTATTGTAAACCATTATGTAATGGTCGTGTGTAAACAGGATATTTTAGATTATCATTATTTGATAATCTACGTAAAGCTTTTTAAACCTTTATTGATGAAATAAAGGTTATGGTTTGTTTTAAAATGAATGCAGTCTTTGAAAAACGTCTCATATAGAGGTCAAAACCTCGCAATGAAATTAATTAATATGGAACGTTTTTAATCAATAAGAACGGGACATTTCAGATATCTTTCAAATACAGTATACCTTTCTCGTGTACAAAACTATTTTAACAAATCTTTGTAACCGTATACATATCTAGTGTACAAAATATCATACACATAACCTGTGTATAAAATCATTCTCTCGATATATAACATTCACTTCAATTGGTGGCAATTATCATGTCCACATAATTCAATTGTGGCAATTATCATGTCCACATAATTCAACAGTGGTAATTATCATGTCCACATAATTCAACGGTGGTAATTATCATGTCCACATAATTCAATAATTATCCGCAGAACTTATGTCTGTATAATAATTCATTCGAGGAATGTTTTGCTTGTGTCTATCTCGTCAAACATTTATAAAAGCATTTCATGTATTCGCAGTTCAAATATATTTCAAAAGCATTTAATAAAGCAGTTATAAAAACAGCGCATGTATTCTCAGTCCCAAAAATATAAAGAGTAAAAGGGAATCAAATGAACTCACGCATATAAATATTGTAAAATAGTTAATAAAGCATTTGCATGTATTCTCAGCCCAAAAACGTAAAGAGTAAAAGGGAGCAAATGTGTGACAACCCGAAAATTTTTGACCAAATTTAAACTTTATCTTTAAATGATTTAACGTTTTCGACACGATAAGCAAAGTCTATGAAGTTGAATCTTAAAATTTTAGAACTGTTTCATGTATTAAATTACATTTGACTGCTCTCGACGATTCATGAACAATTATATGTATGTATGTATGTATATATATATATATATATATATATATATATATATACAAGTAAAAACGACTTTACTACCATAAAACACTATTTGCTACAGTAAAACACTATTTGCTACAGTGAAACCGTATTTTGCTACATTGCTGCAGTGAAAACGACTTTGCTACAGTGATTTGCTACAGTAAACACTATTTGCTACAGTAAATCACTATTTGCTACAGTAAACACTATTTGCTACAATAACACACTATTTGCTACAGTAAAACACTATTTGATGTCGACGAACTAGCAAACAAAAACAGGATAAGGCGGCCATGCGAACGCATGGCAAAAACACTGAAAACTCATGCGATCGCATGAGGTACTGTAGCAGGCCACATACTATAAAAGCTCGATTCATTCCTATGTATTATTATTATTATTATTATTATTATTATTATTATTATTATTATTATTATTATTATTAAGATTAATATTATTATTATTAATCTTATTATAATATTATTATTAGTAGTATATATACCTAAAATACTACGACGAGGTTATGAGCGTGTCACCTTCAAAATGGGTTTTTGAGCGGGATAGAGCTAAGGAAATTATGGGTTATTGTCAAGGAGGTTATGGGTAATGTTCGAGTGTATATTTGTGAATTCAAATCTAGTGTTTATCATCTCTGTTACGTCTACGTACTTTCCTACAATATTGAATCTCAATATTGATACGTAAGCACTCATATTTTATCTTTTATACATTAATTGTGTATCCATGTCTAGTGCTCGAGTATATATATTTATGCATGCTTGTATGCTAAATTTTGTCGTTAAACAGTTATGATGAATCACGAAGTAAATACATATATTACTGGTAAAAGGTATATGATATACATGTTTTTGGAAAGCTGGCGAAAAATCAATAACTTTTCATTTAGATATCAAATAATTTCGATGAACGGATTAAAAGATATGATCAACTGAATTATGATTAACGTAATTGAAATTGCTTTTGAATCTACAATTAAGATTTAAACAACTTGTTTACGAGATTGATAAATTGGATTTTTGAATATTACCAACCTAGTAAATGAATCCTTATATAAGGTATGTCTCGTTTTGTTGAACTATTGTCAAAATTGACTTTTTGAAACGACTTTGGATAACTTTTGTATGTCGATCTCGAGCATTAGGATTGTTATACACTATGACCTGACCTAGCTTGATAGACATTTATTGACCAACATATCTTCTCTAGGTTGAGATCTACGGTTATTTGATATTCCGAGTTTCGGTCACGTTTTGGTGAACAACTTCACGTGCTGCTAAGGTGAGTTTCATTTGCTCCCTTTTTAATTGCTTTTGCAATATATATTTTTGGGCTGAGAATACATGCACTTTATTTTAAATGCAATGGATACAAGTACATACTAAATTCTACACCGAGTTTGAACCGAAAATCCCTTAGCTTTGGTAACTAGTAACTGCCCGTTATAAGAACTGGTGGGCGCGAGTATTTATATATGGATCTATAGAGCTTGATATCCCCGTCCGAGCTAGAGCACTAGCCTTTTAACGGACGTATGCTATTTGAGAAGCGTACACGTTGGTTTGCGTGTATTATTAAGATGATTATACAAAGGGTACAAATTATATATACGTTAAGTTTAGTTACCAGGGTGCTCAATTTCGTAGAATATTTTGATAAACGTTTTTGGATGAAACAACTGAAATCTTGTGATCCACCTTTATATACAGATTATACGAAACATTAAAACTATGAACTCACCAACCTTTATGTTGACACTTGTTAGCATGTTTATTCTCAGGTTTCCTAGAAGTCTTCCGCTGTTGCTTATATGTTAGACAAGCTATGTGCATGGAGTCTTACATGACATACTTTTCAAGGAAACGTTGCATTCACCAAATTATCACCATGTATCTTATTTTGACTGCATTGTCAACGGAAGTACTATTGTAAACTATTATTTACGGTGATTGTCTATATGTAAAAATCATCAGATGTCGAAAACCTTTGATTTAAATATTCATTTATGGTGTGCCTTTTCAAAAGAATGCAATGTTTACAGAACGTATCATATAGAGGTCAAATACCTCGCAATGAAATCAATGAATGACGTATTATCCATATGGATTTGGAGCGATCGTCACAAAATGAAACTCACCTATTGTATTTTGTAGTAAAAATACATATGACGATATTGAATAAAAGTAGGGTTGGCCTCGGATTCACGAACCTATACCATTCGTATATTTATTAATATACATAGTTGTAATCGGACAAATATATATATATATATATATATATAAATATATATATATATATATATATATATATATATATATATATATATATATATAAATTTATTAATTATATTCTTTTTATGTTAATAACTTATATGTTCTAGGTATTCATTTTTATATATTTTAGCTAAATAAAATATTAATTTTATTATATTATATATTAAGTGTGTGTATATATATATATATATATATATATATATATATATATATATATATATATATATATATATATATATCATTTGTTTGTTAAAAACAGTATTTTAATAATACTAAGATAATATTTGTAGTGATTAAAATTAATAATGATAATACTCATATTAGTAAAATAATAGTAACAGTAGTTTTTAATAAAATGCATAATCTAAAAATAATAGTAATGAAAATATTACTTTTTGATAATAATACTTAATTCTTAAAAATAATAATAATTATAAAAATATCTATTTTACAACTAATGTTGATAATGATAACAAGTTCAATTATAACCATACTACTAATCGTATTATCACTAAATATGATATTATTATTAATACTTTTGTTGATAACAATGATAATTATAAAATGATACTAATAATGATATTTATAATAATAGATGGTATTATGTTCATAATAATAATAATAATAATAATAATAATAATAATAATAATAATAATAATAATAATAATAATAATAATAATAATAATAATAATAATAATAATAATAATAATGATCATAATAATAATAATAATAATAATAATAATAATAATAATAATAATAATAATAATAATAATAATAATAATAATAATAATAATAATAATAATAATAATAATAATAATAATAATAATAATAATAAAAAGATTATACCTCACAAAAAATAGGCTAAAGAAAATATGGTTCCCCTGCTAGGCCTTGAACCCGTGACCTCACGTTCCTTGCAAACACTCCTAACCAATCCGCTGCTAATTCATTTCTTATATAACTCTCAAAAATAAATATATAAACCGTATTTCAATTTATTTCTTTCTTCTTCCTTAAACTACAGCTCATCATTATCTTGTAATACCATCACCAAGTATCACAATCTCATCTTCTTTATCATAATCATCTTCTAATCATCATCATTAACTTAATACTATGCCCTCATCATCGTGTTGCTTAATAATCATGTTGCTTAAACTACTTCCCCTCCAAACCACTGAAGCACTCTTAAGTTGTTGTTTTCATTCGCGATTGTATTCATTTAACATGTACCAAACTCTCGGTTTAACACCCAACAACAAAAAGATCTCGGCCCAGCTAACTAATGTAATCCAATTCATGGTTGTTTGGGTTCCACGTACAGACTGCTCGACCAAACCATATTATACACAGCCTAAAAATATTTGGTTGCCACACCTTTTTATCTTTTTGTACAAGTCATTCCCTAATTCTTTTAAATCATCAAGTGGGTTAGTTGGTTTTAAAAAAAGGTGTCGGCCATGGACTTCATTTGTTCCACTTGCATAAAAAAAAGAAATGTGTTATATATATATCATAAACTATACCTAATTTGATCGAGCTGTATAAAAGTTCTCGTCTCCTTTTTCTTTTGTAAAGTGTTCAATTGTATTGGGTTTTTGAAGCAGGAGCAGAAGAAGAATAGCATCAGCCTCCTTCAATCATATCATAAAAAGAAATATAGCAGCACAGTCATGATAGTTGATGGTGGTTCGTTAAGTTAAGGTGGTTGTGACGGGTTACATGATGGTGTTGATTTGGTTTAAGGTTGTTTGATGGTATCATGGAGGTTATGAACCGAAAGTAATCGGGGTTCTTGGTTGTTTTGAACTGTTATGAAAGAGGAAAAAAATCGGTGATCAATGGTTGTTTGGTTTTTGGCTTCACGAAGAAGGAACAAGAAACAACCTTGGTTTCGGTTTAGTGGTTGTCTAAAACGATCGAAGGTTACAAGGTGGCGGTGAGTGTTTGATTGTGGTGATGGAACGTAATTGAAGACCTGAACTGAAAGGGTCTTGGTTCTTGAACGAGGTTAGAGTAGAAGATGCAGCAAGGTATAGCAGTTTAATGGTGTTGGAGTTTATTGATCAAGGTTATATAATTGTTCATCAAAGTTTATATGGTAAAAAAAAAATAGAAAAGTGTTGAGCTAAGCATCCGTACTAAAACAATTCTTATGGAACATCAATGGTATATATTCAACACATATACTTTGGTTTATGATGGTCACGAAAAGAATAAGAAGAAAGAAAATGGAAGAAGGTTATGATCAGATGTGATGATCATGTAGTATTATGTATACTCAACATATAGAAATATAGATAAATAAAGTAGATATTGATTGATAGATATGGCTAACAAAAATCGTACCCTTTAACTGTATTGATTGTGATCAATCCAAAGTTTTTCTAAAAGTTGAAAGGAACATGAAACAACTTCTGATTCCAAATCGAATTTTATGATTTCTTTTATATAAATATTCATAATTAATAATAATAATAATAATAATAATAATAATAATAATAATAATAATAATAATAATAATCTAAAAAGAATTAATAATGATTTCTTAAAGTATATAGCTGTATATAACTGCATACATATATATTAATTATTTAAAACTATTAAATATAAATGTATTAATAATAATACTTCTATTAATAATAATAATAATAATAATAATAATAATAATAATAATAATAATAATAATAATAATAATAATAATGATATTAATATTAATAATAATATCCAAATAATACTAATTATAATATAAATAATAATATAAATAATTTTAGTAAAAAGATAGTTTTTAGTTATTCATAATAATAATAATAATCATGATAAGAATAGTGATAATAATAATAACACTGGTATTAATATTAAATATTTATGTTAATAATAATAATGAAAGTTATAATAATAATAATATTAGTAAAGATAATGCATTAGATTTCATTACTATATATTATCTATAATAATGTAACTAATGCTAATATTAATTATTAATATTATTATTAATAATCATAATGAAAGTAATAACAATATTTCTATAACAACTATAATTTAATTTATAATTAAACTCATTATATTATAATTATATATATATATATATATATATATATATATATATACACACACACATATATCTATTTACATTTAATTGTTCGTGAATCTTTAAGAGCAGTGGATGGTCAGTTGAATATGTAAACAGTTCAAAATTTTTGAGACTCAACATTACGGAATTTGCTTATCGTGTCGAAACCATATAAAGATTTTGTTTAAATTTGATCGGAAATTCCCGGGTCGTCACAGTACCTACCCATTAAAGAAATTTCGTCCCGAAATTTGAGTGAGGTGGTCATGGCTAACAATAAAAATGTTTTCATTACGAATATGAGTTGATAAATAGAGTTTTATCATCATTGAGTATATGGATAAAACAATTCGATTATTTGAAGAATACGAATGAAGCGATCATAAAAGAGTGAATTGAATAATTGTATGTTCATCTTAGTCGGTGACGTAGTCACGATTGAATTTAGAATTTAAGGTGCGTCTTAACTTTTGACAGAGTCAAGGTTGAATTTAGGAAAAAATAATGTTCGTCTTAACTTTTGACGTTGTCTCGATTGAATTCCGGAATTCAGGGAATTTAGAGAAAATCTTCGAAATCTAAAGGATTTGATTCTTCAGCGAGTAAGGAAAATTAAGATCTCTAAAATTAAATACGGTGATCTGCCTCGATTACTCTGTCTGATATTTCCGTTATAAATTAAGCTCTTCCGGTCCCTCATTCTCACCATTACTATACAATCCCCAAATTCAAAAGATTGTGAAAATGCTTAATCCAATTCTAAACCCTGATATTTTCCTAATTATCATTTCTAGCATCCTTCTATTCAATCTTCCATCAGAAAATCCGTTTACTTCTACTTCGCCCTTGGAATTATAATGTTTTTAATTCTCCCGTGTCTTTATGTTGCGATAAACATCAATATACACGGTTTGTAATTTATGTGTTGTTATCAGGCTTTATATTCTCCCTTATATTTCAAAGCTCTATGCTTTTGTTTTCTCTTCCCGACTTCAAGTCAAGCGAATAACGGTCCCGAATTTGTAAGTACAGAGTTTCAAATGAACATGGCTAATGTTCTAAGAGTGAGATTGTAATAGCATGATCTAGATTGGTTAATTTACTAGAATTCAAGAGAAAAGATAGAACTATCAGGAAGATATATTCTTGATTTGTTTGGAGATTAGGTAGAATGTAAGAGTCGTGTAACATGGCACATGATGACGTTATGATCTGTGAATCATCACGTCCCATTAGAAACTCAGCATGACTTACTGTAATATAATCACGTTGATCAAGTGTCATTATATTATACTAACTCATGCATCAATTTCCAACATTACTTCAATAACATTCATATTTTAAGCTCGAAAGTTTACAGAATATAGAAACTAACAGTTTCTATATGATGTAACACTGATAGTACGAAGAGATTAATGATTTCAGATAAGAATAGTTATGAAAATATCTTCAGAAATATGGAGGATATTTATAATGAAAGATACGATGATATCTTGGAATTTCTAATATCGAAGGATGGTGAAGAAAATTTGTCCGCAAGAGTTTGGAGTCAGAAGCAAGATATTCACTAAAGATTTCATCAGGATTCTTAATGTACAAGTTTAGTCCTTGTGATTTGTTCAGAGACTCTTTTGTAGTTTGCTCAATTAGTTTTTTTTTCAGTTTCAAACTTTTTCTGAGCTTTTGCCAACATACAATTCTTTATCATCAACTTTTAGCTGTTGAGGTCGTTTACAGTTTTTGTTGCTTCATTCAATTTTTCAAAATTCAGAGTATTAATTCACAGAATGGGTGCTTTTCAGAATTTCAGAATGGAAGATCATATTTCTAAGAGATAAATGTTATATGGATACATATAACTGTTGATGTGGAAATGTTGCGAGCCTCACAATACAGATTTGCTGATTCTCGGTAATTGGTATGACAATTCTTGTTACAAGATACGGATGAGTACATGATGAGACTTCAATAAATAAATTTAGTGATTTTTCGGGGAGATTTAAACCAAGGAGCGACGAGGTTGCTGGTACATCTGCTGGTAATATGGTGAAATATAATAAAAGGTTCCCCGGTAACAATAAAAGAGCACGCATATATATCAAAGTTATAATAAGGTTGTTTCAAACGAAGAGTCGAAGTTGATTTGCTGGAGCTGTGACGAAATTGGCTAATTTGGAGAGGGATTGTAAAATTATTTTCGGTAATAACAACGTCAAAGGCGCTAGCACAGATACGTGTTAAACGTTTACTCAGGTTCCAAGAGTTTTTCAGGTGTATAACTATATGCATAAATCTTTCCTTCTGTAGATGAAGTGTCGTTGGTTCATCCTCTCGATTGAGGTATTTTCAAGAATCATGAAAGGTTTGAACGTGGATTGTAATCGTCAAGATACAAATGAGGGTTAGAATGATATCAAGTGGCAAGCTTGAAGAAATGTTTAGTTTCATATGTTATAATTAATATTTTAATTCATTTTAGTTGTCCAATGTTGATAGTCCACAGTTGATAGTCCACATTGACAGTCCAATAATTCATATACAGTTTAATATATAATATTCGAATTAATTAATACGTGTCGTGACCCGTATACGTCTCAGACTCGATCATAACTCAAACTATATATATTATTGTAGAATCAACCTCAACCCTGTATAGCTAACTCCTGCATTACTGCATATAGAGTGTCTATGGTCATTCCAAATAATATATATAGATGCGTCGATATGATATGCCAAAACCTTGTATACGTGTCCCGATATTTAAAGTGCATAAAATAAATAACATAAATTAAATGACGATAAATAAAGTGCGTAAAGTAAATAACAGAAATTAAATGACGATAAGTAAAATTGCGAGAATTTAAATTGCGATAAATAAATTACGATATATAAAATGTAATCAGTTGCTAGGAATAGTTAGCTAGGATCTTGTTAGCGTGGTTTCTTAACAAAATTTCATATTGTTAATTAGTCTGTTTCTAATCAATTTTTATTGTGTCCATTATTTCTTCATTATGCCACTTGTTGGATTCTGATAGGTCAAAATCCAAATATGAAATTGAATGAAAATGGTTATTCTGTGGTGAACGGATTTGTATATCGGTGGATGTAAGTAGGATAGTAAACCACTGTTGAATCAGCTTCGAAGAATGTACATTGTAACTTATTAATGTGAAATCTAAATATTCCTCGGGTATTACCTACCCGTTAAAATATTTTCACCATTAACAGTTTGTACAAAAGAAATTTTTTTTTTATTTACAATTCTTATGAAAATATACTTACATATATATTTTCTTCAAATGTAATCATAGATTTAATGAGTTAATATAATATTAATCTCATTTGATTTACCGTTAGAACTAGAATACATAATCTCTAAGACATTAGAGATTACATAATCGTCATGTCGAACGAAGATAATTGACGTAGAACGATACGTAGAACGATGATTATACTCGAGGTATAGAATGAGATGTTGAGGCATGTATTGTTGATGGTATTGGTGTTGTTACTGATAGTACTGTTGGTGTCGGTGATGTTGCTGAAGCTGGTACATTTTGCACCATATTCTCCAAATTATTTTTCGAGCGCGAAGTTTGTTGACTTCTTTTATTATTCCGGGATGATTGTCGGTTGGGACGAGCGAATAAATAAGGTTTAGAATTTTAGATAGAATATAATCGGGGCGAGATACTCTAAAAATGAGAGAAAATGGTGTCTCAAACAGGTTCGCCGGTAAGCGCTTCAGGTTCATTGTTAAGAGGTGAATTCGGTTGTGGAAGGGATTGCCTTCTTCGTGTCTCCATTGATTAAGTCGACTACGAACCCATCAGATGAATTGGGGATGGCTGATTGATTGATTCATTATGGTAACACTGCTCTCGGAGCTTAAGTGAATATTCATGTCGGAATAGCTGTCGAAATAACTATCGTAATATCTATCGAAATCTGAGGGACTCGAACTGGTTGAGAGATTCATCTCGTACTATCAGATGAAGGATTTTCGATAAGAAATATATTATAGGATGTAGATTAGTACCTTGCAATACATAATTTGCATATGCATATATAATACTAAGATCCCATAAGTTTCGGAGGAATCTACGGAAGCTGTCAGGCAATGGTAACAATAATAGATACGCTAAGATATGAATTTATCTATACACTGTCTACGTAATAGAGGCAGTAAGACATGTCTAGACTAAGAATGATAAGCAGGTAATTTCCTAAGGATGATTAGCAGATGATTTTTGACTAGAAATGATAAGCAAAACTTTTGACATGCATACACGGTCGAAGTCCAGACTCACTAATGCATCCTAACGACTATCAGTTAGACATACTAATGTAAGACCTGGTTCACTAAGACCACCACTCTGATACCAACTGAAAGGACCCGTCCTAATCCATCTGGACGAAGTCACCAACATCTGGTTCCATTGCGATGATCGACTCCAAATAATGTCTTTAAAATGAGTAAATGTACAGCGGAAGATTTCTTTCATACCTGAGAATAAACATGCTTTAAAGTGTCAACCAAAAGGTTTGTGAGTTCATAAGTTTATCATAAAACAATAAAATTCATCATTTTGATAGACCACAAGATTTAAATCCTGCATGGTACAAATGGGCCCGAATCCTATACCCACCTGTAATGTACATGCGATATCTTTCAAATACAGTATACCTTTCTCGTGTACAAAACTATTTTAACAAATCTTTGTAACCGTACACATATCTAGTGTACAAAATATCATACACATAACCTGTGTATAAAATCATTCTCTCGATATATAACATTCCCTTCAATTGGTGGCAATTATCATGTCCACATAATTCAATGGTGGCAATTATCATGTCCACATAATTCAACGGTGGCAATTATCATGGCAATTATCATGTCCACATAATTCAACGGTGGCAATTATCATGTCCACATAATTCAATAATAATCCGCAGAACTTCTGTCTGCATAATAATTCATTCTAGGAATGTTTTGCTTGTGTCTATCTCGTCAAACATTTATAAAAGCATTTCATGTATTCGCAGTTCAAATATATTTCAAAAGCATTTAATAAAGCAGTTATAAAAACAGCGCATGTATTCTCAGTCCCAAAAATATATAGAGTAAAAGGGAATCAAATGAACTCACGCATATAAATATTGTAAAACAGTTAATAAAGCATTTGCATGTATTCTCAGCCCAAAAACGTAAAGAGTAAAAGGGAGCAAATGAAACTCACCTATTGTATTTTGTAGTAAAAATACATATGACGATATTGAACAAAAGTAGGGTTGGCCTCGGATTCACGAACCTATACCATTCGTATATTTATTAATATACATAGTTGTAATCGGACAAATATATATATATATATAAATTTATTAATTATATTCTTTTTATGTTAATAACTTATATGTTCTAGGTATTTATTTTTATATATTTTAGCTAAATAAAATATTAATTTTATTATATTATATATTAAGTGTGTGTGTATATATATATATATATATATATATATATATATATATATATATATATATATATATCATTTGTTTGTTAAAAATAGTATTTTAATAATACTAAGATAATATTTGTAGTGATTAAAATTAATAATGATAATACTCATATTAGTAAAATAATAGTAACAGTAGTTTTTAATAAAATGCATAATCTAAAAATAATAGTAATGAAAATATTACTTTTTGATAATAATACTTAATTCTTAAAAATAATAATAATTATAAAAATATCTATTTTACAACTAATGTTGATAATGATAACAAGTTCAATTATAACCATATTACTAATCGTATTATCACTAAATATGATATTATTATTAATACTTTTGTTGATAACAATGATAATTATAAAATGATACTATTAATGATATTTATAATAATAGATGGTATTATGTTCATAATAATAATAATAATAATAATAATAATAATAATAATAATAATAATAATAATAATAATAATAATAATAATAATAATAATAATAATAATAATAATAATAATAATAATAAAAAGATTATACCTCACAAAAAATAGGCTAAAGAAAATATGGTTCCCCTGCTAGGCCTTGAACCCGTGACCTCACGTTCCTTGCAAACACTCCTAACCAATCCGCTGACCATTCATTTCTTATATAACTCTTAAAAATAAATATATAAACCGTATTTCAATTTATTTCTTTCTTCTTCCTTAAACTACAGCTCATCGTTATCTTGTAATACCATCACCAAGTATCACAATCTCATCTTCTTTATCATAATCATCTTCTTATCATCATCATTAACTTAATACTATACCATCATCATCGTTACTGTGATCAGATAATAATCATGATCATCATCAACCAAATATTACATCATCATTAATTATCACTGTATTAATACCATCTTTAACTAATTATTATCATAAGATCATCACCTCTAAACTATCATCTTTGCATATCCTTCGGCCCAAACTAAGACACGGCCCAAATCAATTCGATCCAAAAGTATAACAATCGGCCCAGCTGGAATAATTTAGTCCAAGATGCACAAGTCCAAATATTTCTGGTTCTTTTTCTATATATAAAAAAAAAATTCGCACAGTAGGGTTTGAACCCGTGACCTGTTGCTTAAACTACTTCCCCTCCAAACCACTGAAGCACTCTTAAGTTGTTGTTTTCATTCGCGATTGTATTCATTTAACATGTACCAAACTCTCGGTTTAACACCCAACAACAAAAAGATCTCGGCCCAGCTAACTAATGTAATCCAATTCATGGTTGTTTGGGTTCCACGTATAGACTGCTCGACCAAACCATATTATACACAGCCTAAAAATATTTGGTTGCCACACCTTTTTATCTTTTTGTACAAGTCATTCCCTAACTCTTTTAAATCATCAAGTGGGTTAGTTGGTTTTAAAAAAAGGTGTCGGCCATGGACTTCATTTGTTCCACTTGCATAAAAAAAAAAGAAACGTGTTATATATATCATAAACTATACCTAATTTGATCGAGCTGTATAAAAGTTCTCGTCTCCTTTTTCTTTTGTAAAGTGTTCAATTGTATTGGGTTTTTGAAGCAGGAGCAGAAGAAGAATAGCAGCAGCCTCGTTCAATCATATCATAAAAAGGAATATAGCAGCACAGTCATGATAGTTGATGGTGGTTCGTTAAGTTAAGGTGGTTGTGACGGGTTACATGATGGTGTTGATTTGGTTTAAGGTTGTTTGATGGTATCATGGAGGTTATGAACCGAAAGTAATCGGGGTTCTTGGTTGTTTTGAACTGTTATGAAAGAGGAAAAAAATCAGTGATCAATGGTTGTTTGGTTTTTGGCTTCACGAAGAAGGAACAAGAAACAACCTTGGTTTCGGTTTAGTGGTTGTCTAAAACGATCGAAGGTTACAAGGTGGCGGTGAGTGTTTGATTGTGGTGATGGAACGTAATTGAAGACCTGAACTGAAAGGGTCTTGGTTCTTGAACGAGGTTAGAGTAGAAGATGCAGCAAGGTATAGCAGTTTAATGGTGTTGGAGTTTATTGATCAAGGTTATATAATTGTTCATCAAAGTTTATATGGTAAAAAAAAAACAGAAAAGTGTTGAGCTAAGCATCCGTACTAAAACAATTCTTATGGAACATCAATGGTATATATTCAACACATATACTTTGGTTTATGACGGTCACGAAAAGAATAAGAAGAAAGAAAATGGAAGAAGGTTACGATCATATGTGATGATCATGTAGTATTATGTATACTCAACATATAGAAATATAGATAAATAAAGTAGATATTGATTGATAGATATGGCTAACAAAAATCGTACCCTTTAACTGTATTGATTGTGATCAATCCAAAGTTTTTCTAAAAGTTGAAAGGAACATGAAACAACTTCTGATTCCAAATCGAATTTTATGATTTCTTTTATATAAATATTCATAATTAATATTAATAATAATTATAATAATAATAATAATAATAATAATAATCTAAAAAGAATTAATAATGATTTCTTAAAGTATATAGCTGTATATAACTGCGTACATATATATTAATTATTTAAAACTATTAAATATAAATGTATTAATAATAATACTTCTATTAATAATAATAATAATAATAATAATAATAATAATAATAATAATAATAATAATAATAATAATAATGATATTAATATTAATAATAATATCCAAATAATACTAATTATAATATAAATAATAATATAAATAATTTTAGTAAAAAGATAGTTTTTAGTTATTCATAATAATAATAATAATCATGATAAGAATAGTGATAATAATAATAACACTGGTATTAATATTAAATATTTATGTTAATAATAATAATGAAAGTTATAATAATAATAATATTAGTAAAGATAATGCATTAGATTTCATAACTATATATTATCTATAATAATGTAACTAATGCTAATATTAATTATTAATATTATTATTAATAATCATAATGAAAGTAATAACAATATTTCTATAACAACTATAATTTAATTTATAATTAAACTCATTATATTAGATATATATATATATATACACACATATCTATTTACATTTAATTGTTCGTGAATCTTTAAGAGCAGTGGATGGTCAGTTGAATATGTAAACAGTTCAAAATTTTTGAGACTCAACATTATGGAATTTGCTTATCGTGTCGAAACCATATAAAGATTTTGTTTAAATTTGATCAGAAATTCCCGGGTCGTCACAAATCACTGGGACCAAATCAGTCGAAAAAAAAAGCACAGGGACTAAACCAACATTTTGATACAAACCACATGGACCATTTCAGCAATTTTGCCTATTTTAAAATATGATTAAGCATTTTAAATAATTAAATTAGAATAATCAAAGATAGCAAAATGTGGCTTTTCATAAAAATTAAAATAAAATAAAAAAGCCGATAGTAAAATGTTTTTATATTTGAATTTAATTATGTTGTTTCATATCGATTGGTTAGGTGTCAAATTATCTGATACTATACAAGTTTTTAGAGAGAAAAATATGCACTAAAGGGAAAAATAATTATCACGTTTTGTTCACTAAACTGTGCCTTAGTGTTCATTTAAACGTTTTGAATCTCTTAAATCGCAATTAATCAACTTTTATGTTTAAGTCGTCAAATACAGGTAATTACTTATTTACGATTTTCAAAACGTAATGACCAGATAATCACATTTTAAACGCAAATCCAAACACCCCTCCTTAAGAGTGTTTCGCTCAACATTATGAATGAAAACAGAATATGAAAATGAGAACGAAAAAAAAAGGTAGTGATATATACACAACCCATTTTTGTTATGTACACAACTATCATGCTTTACAGTACTGTACAATACTGTAAAGCATGATGGTTGTGTACATAACAAAAATGAGTTGTGTACATATCATCACCCAAAAAAAAGTACTAAAGAAATGCAAAGATCATTACTTCATTCTCATTACTTGTACAAAGAAAGGTCTTAAGGTGTGATTTTTTCTAATGTATCTTTTATTATATGACAGTTGAAAATGCAAGAAAAGGACTGCACTTGTTAAGTTTTTGAGCCTTTACTATTACTTGGATGACATAAGCAAAGAGTCAAAGGCATGGTCTGGTTGACTTCTACAAACTGTTGCCTGACTATACACAAAAGTTACATATATATGCCAAAACACACATTAGACTAGCCATAATAATCCCTACTACATAATCCATCATCATTTCACCTAAAACATACTGAAAATGTCAACAACGAAACAAGAAAACTTCAAACAAGCTAACCGTCGTTAGCCGCTGTTAGCCGCCATCCACTCTGCTTGCGTAAACACGGTCCTTTGTCTCTTCTTCAGAGCTGTAGTCTCGGAACTCAAGCAGCTGTCCACTGAAATGTCCCCAAGACGTGCAGGCAGATTAAGAGCAACGTTACTGAGTGAAGGTGTAGGGGTGACAGATGGCGACCAGTCATTGGTTACCTTGATTGCTAGATCTGATAATTCTTCTCTAGCTGCTTCTAATCCAGCAGTTGCAATTGCGTGATCATTTAGAGCTTTACATGCTTTTTCCAAGATTGATTGAAGATACTTTCCTTGTGCTTCGATCCGCAGTTGGAGTCGTTGCTGGACCTGAAATGTGTACAAGTTTATAAGAAAGGGGATGATCCGTATACTACTAAAATTATCCGTACACCACTAAATATACATTATAATGTTGTACTATACAACCTACTAAAGCAGTTTTAGTGGTGTACGGATCAGTCCGCCATTAAAAATAGACTCATATACTTATCAAGGATTTTAAGCAGTACATCGTGTTAAGTATGTACGTATGTCGATTTTTCCGTGTACATTTGTGAGTCAAGTTTGTTATTGATCATAATTATTGATATTCTAAAGGTAGTAAAATTGAGGGTTGAAGCTGGTTGGGTAACGGGTCAAACCGCGCAAAATTTGGTATGGGTCAGAACATGACACTTTTTGTCAAAAACTTTTGAAGTTAAATTTTAAACATTCAAGAGGAAAGTATGATAATAAAATCGGTAATATTCGAATGTCGTGCAAATAAAAGTTGTTTCGGCAACTTTCGACCCGCTGGTATAACGTTTTCCCTTTTTAGTTTTTTTTTTTTTTTCTTATTTCAAACTTTTGAACCATAAAAGACGCAGCACATAAACCCAAACCGAGACCAATTCATAAGTAAATGGTCCAAAAGTGGGACCACTAATGCTATTAAGATATTCAACTATTTGAGCATCAGAATTACGCTCGAATCTTTATCGAGTAGTTGGCATCTCTAAATACATGTGCATTTGTGCACAATAAATAAACACACGCGCAAGTTTTTTACTTCATAAACTAACCTCTAGCTGGTCGTGCAATCTACGTTGGACTTCCATCTGCACTCGTAATGCTTCTGTAACCTCGAACCCACTGTTTCGATCACAACAAGAAAATCGTAAGATTAAAGCTACTAGCAAATTTAAGAATTCAAGAAACGGAACTTACTCGTTTAAATCCTGTGGTATCATCCTAGTTGATGATGATGTGGATGATGTCATGTCTTGGCTCTCGGCAACGCAAGATACTGTTGATGACACCACACATATGGGTTGAAATAAAGCGAATGCAACAAACAAAAAGCCAATTAACTATTATGTTGAAGCATAATAGTAAGGGGTTGCTATGTGTGCCCTTATGCCATATGTTAACGTGCATTTAATAAACCCGTAATTTCCTTAAATATCAATATCTATCAGAATTCGTAATTAATACTCACTAATTCAAACTAATAACCAGTGTTGTAAAAAACCCGAATACTCACAGATTAATCTCCGATTAATCATTTTTAAAAGCAATACGTTCCGATTTTCAAAAATCCGTTTAATTAAACGGTCAATTGATGGGTCAAAACTGAATTTAGTAACCAAAATCGGACAAAGTCAAGAATGGTTAACATTTTAACATTAATTTAAACTAGATGTTTATAGTTTTGGAGCAAAATAAACATTTTTAGACAATTATGTTAAAGTTTATTTTTATATTTATGGTTTTTTTCTATATTTACACATATAATTTTTAAAATTTAATATTTAAATCTATACAGTACAATCCGATTAATCCCTGAATTACCGATTAATCTTTTCAAAGTCCCGACCTATTAATCTCCGAATAGCGAATTTTGCAACCTTGCTAATAACTACCTTTCTGATAATAGTTAGTTACGGATTAATCAAAGTTGCACAATTAAAGAAAAGATATATTTTACTAGGGTTTAGAATAAAACGGGCGAAGTAAATAATTGTTTCTGCCACTAATTTTACTTTGCTTTCAGTCAAAGGCTTTGACTAATTATCTAAATCTTTGCTCCAAGCAAGTAAAATTACAGAGTAAAAAAAAGTTCATTTCTTAATGGAAAAATAATTACAGTTTCAATTTAATGAGGGATTAAAAATTTTATTTTCTAAATCGTACTTCTGTTTTACTTTTTCGAATCGTTATAATTTTCTTTCATAGATTTTCAGTAGAATATAAAGACGGTACTTGGTGAGAAGTTTATAAAGTAATACCTTCTTTTGAGTTCTCTGAAAACTCTTTGCATGATTGCTTTCCCATACGATATTTCTGCAAATACACGTGGCTTGAATTAAAACGAGATATATCTACAAAAGTACAAATAACGACCTAACAGTAAGCAAAACTCGAGTAAATGTGTTTTGTCCTAATTCTATGCTATATAATAATCCTAATTAGATAATCAGTTGTAATATATATTTTAGACTGAAGATAGTGTTTGGATGTGCTTCCACTATTTGAAGATGTAATAATCGAACTAATTTGTTATTTTAGTGTTCGGCGATATGATTATTTAAGAAACTAATTGATAGAATAACCAAACTGAGCATATCATATATACTGGTTTAGCGTTGAATTAAATATGAAAGCTGATTTTTCAAGCAACAATAAATATATTTTATAATTTTTTTTAAACTATTTGTAAAGGAAATACAATAACAGACCTGTAGATGCGATTTCAGATGATAAAGAGTAAGGCCTTTCACCCCCATTGTTCTCATGATCATCTTTGGCGTTGCTTCTGCAATAAAAATTATACATAGAATAAGCAAAGAACGTTAAACGACTATCCAAAAAGGTATATCTTTACTACAGTTGAAATTTTATAGATCAATTAAGGATCTTTATACACTTTTCAGTAATCATGAATGGTGAAATCGATTTTTATATTAACTTCAATTCCTTTTTGGAATACTAAAATATACTGATGATAATTATAGGATATACAGTCATACACCGTATACAATCACCCACAAAAACAATAAATTTAAGGTACGAAATCTAAGGTACATTACATAAGGTTAAAAAAATACGTCGATAAGGTTGCAAAAATCGCTACTCGCTAAGTACTCAGCCGGGAACTTTTAGGGAGTACTCGGGAACTCGGGAAATACTTGGACGTTGACGAAGTTTGACTTTGACCGATTCCGAGTTTTTGCCGAGTTTGAACATTTTTACCGAGTTTGACCGAGTACTCGACGAGTTGCGAAAACCGATTAAAAACACGCCTATGTATAACAATAATTGAAGAAACTTTTCAATAGATATATGTCACTGAATAAATTCGATTAAAAACAATAATTAGCTACTTCGTATAAGTGAAACATATTAACAACATTAAATGACATTCGGTGTTAAGATTCGGTATGATGCATGAACACGATTTCAATTGTTATACGTAGAAGATGACAATACTTAAAAGCTTTAACAAACTGCACACGATTAACATGTGTTATTTACTTATTTATATTATATTATGAGACTCTAAAGTTTTATACTACCTATATCTATTAAGGTAAAACACAAGACTAAGACTTATAACTGAATAACGGTGAACCATATGATGCTTTAATCAAGACTCAAGACATTTCACTTGTAGTAAAATGTAACACTTTCCTATTGCAAAACAACAATATTTACTAAAAATAAAACCGTATTGTAACCACTAATCATTACTTGTTTTCCCTAACTTTTTACAATCAAAGCTGCAAAGCAGGCTTTATAATCCCAAAATTTATCTGTCGAAATGAGTTCTTACCAAAATCAATTGAACCTTATTTAGCAGTACACAAAACATTGCCATGAAATTGTACATTGTTTTCTTGAAACTACAAACAAAATTCTTTATACATATCTCAAACCTCCAAAAAAGTCAACTTTTTGAGATTTTAGTCTATACAATGACTTCCAAAAAGTTTATCTTTGTGCAACCCCAACTAACTAGCCCACACCAGACTTTGTAAAACAAGCTTCTACACTTTTACATTTTGACTGTTGGAGTCAAAGCTACTACTTTACTAAAACATAATTACCATAAATTTGTCCCAAGTTCCTAACTTTTTTCTCATTATTGTATATATAGAAAAAACCCATTATGTTGAACAAATTCAACTTCAAACCCTAATAAATTTTTGCAAAAAAAATAAATAAACAAATGTAAATCTATATTTATTTCCCCAAAAATTACCCCTAAAATATACTCAAATGTACAATTAATTAACTTGACAAATAACCCAAAATAACAAACCAACATTAAATTAAATTAATTAATGTGAGTGAAAGAGACTAACTATCAGGACCACCAAGTTGAGTAACAGCATCAACAAATCGGTCATGGAGCTCCGCAGTCCATCGGAGTCGGGGCTTCGGATCCGTAGTCAAGACTAAACATGGATCCCCCACCACCAGATTACTATTACTTGTTGTTCTTGTTGGGTAATCAATACCAATACTACTTCCTTCTAAAGGGATTGAATGAATCCCTGAGTACATTTTAATTTCAGGGAACTAATTAATTTTAATTAAAAATGTAATAAATAGTTTTTTTTTGTTTTTTTATTTTGGGTTTCTTGAGTGAGACTGTGAGTTGATGTTGGAAAAAAAAAAGATGAGATATAAAATGGGGGTGAGGTAATTGCATGCATTTTTTATATTTTATAATTTTTTGAGGTTATAAAAGAAAGAGATTTATGTATTTTTTAATAAAAAAATATCTTAAATTTGATTTGGGTGTATCATTTTAGTCTGGTTTCTTGCTGTCTCTGTAATTGTTTCTTCCCCCACCATACAACATTATTTTTTCCTGTTTCAAATGGGCAAAAAAATCCTCTTTATTGTAAACAGAGTTAACTAGTTTTCGAACTTTCGCTTTGCGCCGGTAGTTCGATTTTCAATATATTTTATTGCGTTAAGTTTGTAAAATTATTTCGTGGCTAACGATGATGTCGTTGAAGCGCAACTCGAGTCGAACTAAAAGGTATCACCCGTGAAAGATTTAAATGTTAATTTAAATTAACAATATATGTGCATCTCCGCGTTTCGCTATGAAATTGTCGACTTTTAAAAATTTAACGCAAAATCAACGTGTATGAAAAGTACCCCAAATATTTAGCGTTTTTTTAAAAAAGCGTCCATTTTGCGTATAGTTAGTGACATTGTGTTCCTAAAATTATTTCGAGTTTAACGATGGTGTCGGAAAAATTTAACTCGTTGCGAGCGAGAAGATATGACCCGTTGAATATTTGGATGGAGTTTATTTAAGATTTTTATGAAAATGGTTATTTAACACTTTACCCCCTGTTTGAGGGGTCGATCTGAGCTTGTGAAAAAAGTGTGGGGGGCTTTGTTGGTGTAATGAAATTTAGTTAAAAGTAAAAAAAATAAAAAAAAAATAAAATGACAAAAAGGCCCCTAGTTACTATTCATAACTTTTGTCTATTAGATAATATGGTAAGAGCACTGGGAGTGGTGACTGAGGTCAATTGGCATGTCAGGCCTGACTTGCTGAGTCAGAAAAAGTGGAGAGTGGTGACCTCTGTTAGTTGGGCATGTCAGTTTATATTTTTATTATTGTTTTTATGATTTTAAAAATAACACAAATGAAGAAAATTATAAAAATTAACATAAAATAGAAATAACTTCTATTAAAATTAAAATAAAACATTACAATTCCTAAAAAAAAAAAAAAAAAACATTACACAGAAATTATGGTGAGAGTGGACTCCATTGTGAATTGAGATAATACTGATTATTTGACATCGTGAAATCGAAATTATGTTTGATGAAAGTAGTTGTTTGTAAATGAGATATGTTTGTGTTTGTGTTTGAGATTGAATGATTGTTTATATAAGGATTTGAAAGTAAAAAAAAAAAATCCCAACGTTCATATATCCGTTGCAATTTTTTCTTTTTCTTTTTTATTTCCGAACGTTGCATTTCATCCGTTGGCTAGCCGACTGACATAGGTGGAACGAGATGGGGCGACGGGCGACGGGCTCGGGGAGCGGGTGACTGCGTCACTTAGTGCGCGACTGGGGTGGGACGAGTCGCCACTCCGAGTGCTCCAATTACACTGATGGTCCCTGTGGTCTTGGTTAAATAACGTCGCTAGTCCTTAACTCTTGAAAATTATATGTTTCGTCCTTGTGGTTTGTAAAGACCCGTCCTAATCCACAAGAACGAATACAATAACATATTATTACATCGCGAGGTATTTGACCTCTATATGATACATTTTACAAACATTGCATTCGTTTTAAAAGACAAACTTTCATTACATCGAAAGTTGACAGGCATGCATACCATTTCATAATATCTATCTATAAATGATATAATCTGACATTTACTTAATCATAATTTTTACTGAACTCAACGACTTGAATGCAACGTCTTTTGAAATATGCAATGAATGATTCCAAGTAATATCTTTAAAATGAGCTAATGCACAGCGGAAGATTTCTTTAATACCTGAGAATAAACATGCTTTAAAGTGTCAACCAAAAGGTTGGTGAGTTCATTAGTTTATCATAATCATTCATTTCCATCATTTTAATAGACCACAAGAATTTTATTTCCAAATCTCATAAATATATGTCTCATGCATAGAGACAAAAACATTCATATGGTGAACATCTGGTAACCGACATTAACAAGATGCATATAAGAATATTGTAACGACCCTGGATTTTCCAACGTTTAATTATTAATAATTTATTATTAATGCTTGCGTTTTAATAAATGTATTCTTATACGTGTTACTTGTTACCGTATTTAACTTTTCATGGTCCGACTTGTCTTTGTGACACACGTACTTTACACGAATAATATTTCGAATATTATTTACATTCATGATTAATTATTATTGATCATTTTTAATTAACTAATATAACTAGTTAATTACTTGGGCTTTGTTTATTTAATTTGTTACTTACTTGGACTTGGGCTTTTATTAATGGACATGGACTTGGAAGCCCACCCTACCTTCTTAATGGACTAAGTTAGCCCAACATTATGCAAGTATTTCATTTAGGAAACTAGATTAATTAGCTTAGTTAGAAAGACTTGTTACATGTATACTTACACATCTTTCCCACACCATTTAACTTTAATACCACTTCTAGCTCACACCATTCTCCCACATATGAAAGTGCATTTGATTCCTTCCTCTTTGGGCCATAAAACCGTCGGCCAACATGGTGTGGGAGGGAGTTTTACTTTCAATTTTTGATTACTTATTCACTTGTATCCATTTCACTTTTACACACACTTCAAACTCCACTTCATTTTCTCTCATTTTTCTCTCTAACTTGTAAGTAACAAAGCTTTAATTCCTCTTCTTTTTCCTTTAAAAAAACCACCACCATCATCATTAATTTACTTTTTCTTGTTTGTTGTTTACTTACTTGTTGTTTATTGTTGTTAAAGATCAAGTTCTCTAACTTGTATCTACATGTAATCTTAGTTACTTACATCTTTTGTTTGTAAAGAACCAAGAACAAGAATCTAAACTTTCTAGTTTATGGTTCTACACTTAAATGTCTTAAAGATTTAAAGTTCATAAGTTTCATTATCATACTTGTGTTCATGTTTGTAAACTTAAGGTTTACTTTCTTAAAGATCAAAGCCTTGGCTTGAATCTTTCTAAGTATGAACAACCATGAACTTATTACTTGTAAATTTAGTTTATTTCTTCATGTTATGCACTTTTAAATTCGTGATTTGTTGTTTGTTGGTCAAGTGTTACTAGTTAATCCTGATCTTATTTTTCTTGAACTAAAGTTAACTTTATAAGTTCAAGAACATGGAAGTATAACTTTCTAGTTATAACTTCATATACTTATGTTGGATCTAAGTTTATATAACTTAAGGTCTTCTAATTTTGTTGTAAATAAGAGCTTACAAGCTTACATACATTTTTCAAGTTAAAAATCTAAGTTTCATAACTTATGGTTTCATTAAAGTAAAGATCCAAGTTCTATAACTTAGGATCTAACTTAAGAACACTAGATCTAGACTTTCTAGTCTAGGATCTTTAAGATCTAGCTAAGATCTAAGTTCTACAACTTAAGATCTTGATTACTTAGTTTACTTTCAAGTTTATAGCTTAATATTACTTTTATAACTCATGTATGTGTCGGATCTAAGATCTTGATGTAACTTTGGCTCATCAAACTACATACAACTCTTAAGTGAGTTGTGCTAAATATCTTAGACTTACACTAGTGTTATGATGGTCAAACTTTGGTTAAGATGATGCAAACCCATCAACGAGTTGTACACTTGAAGCTATACGCATCAAGGATGAGAACCGTGATGAGCATCAAGCACCAAGAACCCACCGGAACACCTTTCTTACTGTTTATGGAACTGATCAAATGACCTTTTCTATTGGAAAGTTGATTTTCAGTTAGTTCGGTTCGAGTAGATGATTTTCCGTTTAGACCTCGTCTTAATCCGAGTTACGGTTTAGGATCTATGGCCTCCCGAAAGTCACTACACCCTATTAACGTTGTGCTGAAATTTCTGACCTACTCGCACTTAAACCGTCACCACGGTCAAAAGAAGACGAGTTTTGTTCTGGAAATTGGTCAGCCTCTAGGGGACTCATATACGGAGCCATTTCCACTGGTCTCATCTCATTTCAGTTTCTATAGAGGTCGTGGCGACTGAACGAAGTCAGCCTTTATTTCAAACCCTAATCTTGACTTAAAACTTACTTTACACTTTTTGTTTAATGATGAAGGATGATGGTACCTAAGACCTAATTTACATACTTTTAAACCTTCGGGAACAATTTACTGACTTAGTAACTTTTGACTTAGGTTGAGGACCTTCCAGACCAACCACTTGCTTACTATTCCCGCGTATCGACTTTTACTACTTTCCACTGTGAGTTATAGAATCCCTTTTTACTTTAACTATTTTGGGAACTGAGAATACATGCGCATTTTACGTTTTACATACTAGGCACGAGTACTTAAACTTTTTATATGTGTGGGTTATACAACGGCATAAACTTTCCCCTTAGCTAGGTAACGTTTAGTCATTGGTCTTTGAACCGGTGAACGCGAATCTTAGATATGGATCCATAGGGTTTGACATCCCCACTCGGGCTAGTAGCGCTAGCATTTAACGGGTGTTTAATACTTTGTAAACATACGCACTCGCCAAGTGTACTTTTAGGGGGTGTTATTTACGTTAAGTTAGTTACCAAGTGCCCACGGTTATACATATACTTTTCATACTGTTTTGAAATACTGAAATCTCATGGCCTACCTTACATTACTGTTATACTTAAACTATAGCTCACCAACCTTTGTGTTAACGTTTTTAAGCATGTTTTTCTCAGGTGCTTAAGGTTTGCTTGCTTCCGCTGTACTAGTCATGCTTTGTAGACACCCGCTGCGCTTATTAGAGATGTCACCGCATGAAACGTTATTTTGCATTCAAACTATATTACTTTTGAAACGATGCATTTGTAACAACCTATGGGTCACGTACTATTATTACTTGCTATTCGTAGAAGCATACTTTTGGTTGTTGAACATTTGACGTTGGTTAAAACGTCACTTCATTTTATGAATGCAAACTTATTTTGAAACCGCATATAGTATTTGACCTTGTAATGATCATGTTGTTGATGATTCGTACACGATGGTTTTGTACGGGGAATCACATTTGGTATCATAGCATTGGTTATAGGGAATTAGGTTGCATTAGTGAGTCTAGACCGGACCGAGTAGGATTCACTAATAGGACTAATCTACAACTTGCTAGTTTACTTGTTTCTGCGGAACTTGCTGCATGCTGCTGCTTACTTTTACTGCTATATGCCATATACTGTTACTTGCTTTCACTACTGCATGCTATTACCTGCTTTCGATTGCATGATACTTGTCGTTATTGCCATGCTATTTACTGCTATAGATGATCTAGACTGTCGTAGTTACTTTGCCTAATACGTGCTTGCTTTATGACTTACTGACATGAAAAAAGTTATTTTTTCCTTGTTCAGATGTCGGATATCCCGCCCGTTATTATCTTGGAGAGCGACTCAGACTCATCCGCCACCTCGCCTGCCATTGTTGCCGATTCTCAGATCCCGTCGTCGACACCCTCCAGTGACTCTGGCGCTTCGTCCTCTGAAACCAGTAGCCATGCACCCGACCCAGTGATCATCTCAGACGGACATGAGGATCCAACGGAGATTCCAGCTCCACTCATCCCAGGACTCTCGGAGCCACAGCACCATTCCGGTGGTGCTGTGATTCCTGGGGAACATGGGGAAGGTCTGTTCCGTAATGAGCATAACCATTGGTGCCGACGCCTTCCTGATGGACGTCTCGTGCCGATCCCGCCTTTCAGATACCGACTGATGATAGCCGGCTGAGCAGAGCCACCCGTGCAGCCACCCCCAGCCGATTCAGATGACCCATCATCTGCCGAGTCATCATCCGACGACTTATCCTCCGACGACTCCAGCGACGAGGATTCCGATGAGGACCCTGATGAAGCACCCGTGCAGCCACCCTCCACCCCGCCGAAGAAACGGTATCATTTCGATGGTACCATTATTCCATGGATTAATGGAGGCAGAGCGTTCATTGACGCACATGGTCAGCGGGTTAGGGTTACCGCCATTAAGCGGCTTGTGCCGTACCCTGCTGATCCATTTGTGCGTAAGCCTTACCGTTATGCACCATCTACTTCTGTTGATGGACCGTCGGCACCACCAGCACCACCTGTACCGACTGCACCGCCTGCCCCACCATCTCCCTCTGTCGAGGAACTGACAAGGGAAGTGGAGATCCTCCGTGCTCGGGTCACTGAGCTCGAGGGCCAGATGTCCCACATAATGGACATCCTACACCCACCATCACCATAGGACATTTGTATTAGATTTCATTATGTAATCTCGTTTGTAGTTTCATGTATTACTTATGTATTGTACGAACCTATGCGGATGTATGCAACTTTTTATTAATGAATGGAACTTAGTGTTGTTTAATTTTTGTACGGTGTTCTATTTACGTTACAGTGTGATGATTTTGTGGTGTCTGAATCTATTTGTGTTACTTAATTAACATGTGTTGTGTTGATTCCATGTTGGTTAGCATATACTGTATCGAAGAAATGATCAACGGAATATCAACGCCCACAGCAACACAAATCGAAGAAATGATCACTGAACGAGTAGCCGCAGCTTTAGCAGAAATGAACCCCCAAGCCCCACCAGTTAACCAGCCCATTCGTAATGGGTGTACTTATAAGGAATTCCAAAGCTGCAAGCCCCACAACTTTAGTGGTACTGAGGGGCCAGTTGGTCTCACTAGGTGGTTTGAGAAATTAGAATCTGTGTTCCGTGTAAGCAACTGCTCAGAGACGATCTTGTACGCTGTCAGACGACGCACTAACCTGGTGGAACACACTGGCTCAAGCAAAGGGTATCGATGAGGCGTATGCTACCCCATGGGAGGAATTCAAAGGGGCCATGATTGAGGAATATTGCCCCAGGACAGAGATACAGAAAATGGAGGCCGAGTTTTGGCAGTTGAAGGTTGTGGGAAACAATCTCGATGGTTACAACCGTAGGTATCTGGAATTAGCCCTGATGTGTCCTATCATGGTTACCCCGGAGTTTAAGCGTATGGAAAGGTATTTGTGGGGACTTCCTAAGACCATTAAGGGAAATGTTACCTCTTCAAAACCAGCTGATGTCCCGGAAGCAATGCGCATGGCTTACACCTTAATGAACCAAATTATCAGCGATGAACCGGAAAAGGCAAAATCTGAATCGGGGGTTAGCAGTGAGAAGCGTAAGTGAGACAACAACAAGGGGAGAGCCTATGATCAAACCCCCGCTAAGAGGCACAACGATGGGAGGAACCCCAATCCAAACACCAACTCGAACCCTAACTACAAGGGTAGTCTGTCACAGTGTAAGAGGTGCTACAAGCACCATACCGGGTACTGTAATGTTGTCTGTGAAAAGTGCAAAAAGACCGGGCATATTGGCAAGGACTGTAAGATCACCACCATGACTGGGAAGCCGAACCCTACTGGACCGAGAAAGTGCTATGAATGCGGACAGACGGGCCACTTCAGAAATGAGTGTCCCAACAAGCGAAAGGACGGTGGACCACCGCATGGCAGAGCTTTCAACGTAAACGCAAGGGATGCCCGTGAGAACCCTGACTTAGTCACAGGTATATTCACTATCAATAATCTATTAGCTTCTGTTCTGTTTGATACTAGTACCGATAGAAGTTATGTATGTAGACACTTTTGCTCTAAGATAAATTGGTCGTTAGTTCCTTTAAAGGAGAGTATGCTTGTAGAGGTAGCCAATGGAAAACTTGAGAAAGTTGACCAAATTAGCCGAGGAGCTATTATCAATATAGCTGGTGTGGATTTCGAGATTGACTTGATACCCATTAAGTTGGGAAGCTTTGATGTTATTGTCGGTATGGACTGGTTGACCAAGATAAGGGCCGACATTATCTGTGTAGATAAATCTCTTCGTATACCGCACGGAGATGGTGAGCCACTGATTATTTACGGAGAGAGATGTAGCTCGAAACTGAATCTCATTAGTTGAATGAAAGCGCGGAAGATCATGAAGAAAGGACGTCTTTCTTTTCTAGCACATGTGAAAACATTAGAAACCGAAGTGAAGAGCGTGGATGATGTAAGAATTGTGAACGAATTTTCCGATGTCTTTCCGGAAGAATTACCTGGATTACCGCCACCGAGAGCAGTAGAGTTTCAGATCGATTTAGTGCCAGGAGCTGCACCTGTAGCTCGCGCACCCTATCGACTCGCACCTTCCGAAATGCAAGAGTTGCAGAGCCAATTACAAGAACTGCTAGACCGTGGATTTATTCAACCAAATTTCTCGCCTTGGGGCACACCTGTTTTAATTGTGAAGAAGAAAGACGGATCCTTCCGCATGTGTATCGACTACCGTGAACTCAACAAATTGACGATCAAGAATCGGTATCCTCTTCCCCGAATTGACAATCTTTTTGATCAACTACAAGGATCGAGCATTTACTCTAAGATCGATTTGCAATCCGGTTATCACCAGTTGAGGGTGAAAGAGAGTGACGTGATGAAGACTGCATTCAGAACCCGTTATGGTCATTATGAATTTCTCATTATGCCATTCGGTTTAACCAACGCACCTACCGTATTCATGGACCTCATGAATCGTGTATGCAAGCCATAACTAGATAAGTTCATTATCGTCTTCATAGATGATATCCTCATCTACTCCAAAAACGAAGAAGAACATGAGCAACATCTTCGACTAGTGCTTGAACTCTTGAGACAAGAGCAACTTTACGCCAAATTCTCCAAGTGTGAATTTTGGTTGAAGGAAGTCCAATTTCTGGGTCATGTTGTGAGTGATCAAGGTATCAAATTTGATCCCGCAAAGATTGAAGATATCAGCAAGTGGGAAACCCCCACTACTCCGACTAATATTCGCCAATTTTTAGGTCTCGCCGGTTACTACTAAAGATTTATTGAAGGTTTCTCTCTGATTGCGCGTCCTTTGACCGCACTGACTTACAAAGGGAAGAAGTTCATTTGGGAACCCGAACAGGAATCTGCATTTTAAACCTTGAAAAGGAAGTTAACAACCGCACCTATCTTATCACTTCCTGAAGGCAGTGATGATTTCATCGTTTATTGCGATGCTTCGAAAAGTGGTTTTGGTTGTGTACTGATGCAACACACAAAGGTTATTGCTTAAGCCTCCCGATAACTGAAGATTCACGAGCGAAATTACACAACGCACGATCTCGAGCTTGGAGCCGTTGTCTTTGCATTAAAACTGTGAAGACACTATCTTTATGGAACAAAGAGCACTATTTTCACCGATCATAAAAGCCTCCAACACATCTTCGATCAGAAGCAACTGAATATGAGACAGCGTCGATGGATCGAGATGCTGAACGACTATGATTGTGAACTTCGTTATCACCCTGGTAAGGCCAATGTTGTAGCTGACGCTGTAACATCCCGCGTTTTTCCGTTAAATTATTTTAACACCGTCTTTTTTTTTTAAATAACATCCCTCGTCACCTATACTCGTACACTTCGTTAACTAGTGTTCATGATAATCCCGTTACTCGATTATAACATCTCTCGTTAACTTGCGTTTTAAAAATATTCGTTTGGTTATTTCCCGCACCCGACAACAAACTTGAGGGACTAATCTCGCTACTCGGGTAAACTTGGCTAACTAGTGACTCCTCACCACCACACACTTCATTTCACCATCTTCTTCCTCTTTTTCTTTCTTCCTTTTCTCTCAAGAACACAAACACAAAATTCATCATCTAATTTTGATCTTGGAAGCTCACAACAAATCCGACTACATATTCTTAATCCTCTCGTCATCCTCTACGATTTGATACTAACTACACCGATTTTGGGTAACATTTCTAAAACTCTAGATTTCTCAAATTCATGTTTTTGACTTGATATGTTGTTAGTTAGTGTCTATGGCTCGTGTATAACATGAATATATGATTTGTATGCTCGATCTTGATGTTTTGGTGTAACTAGCTTGAAAATGAAAAGTGTATGCTTAATCTTTGATTTTGGATGATGAAATGTGTTTAGATGTTAATGTTTGTGTGTTCAAAGTGTTAGTTACTTCAATAGCTTCGTTTTGGTGTGTTGATTGACATGAAAACCTTACATTAACATGATTAGTGATTTTGAGGTTTTGGTTAGGGTTTGACAACTCTTAAAACGAACTTTTGATGCGTTGAATGCTTTTTAATGTTATTGATAAGTGTTTAGTTGTATTACATGTTTCATTACCTTCAAAACGGCATATCATATGTATAAATTGGATTCCCGAAACTTAAATTGCAATTGATGAACTTGAAACTTGAAAATAAACCTCTATTGATCACTTGACGGGATTTCGGTTATTGTATATGATGTTTTTGCTTGATGAAAAGTGCTTAGTTGCGTTCCTTGTCGAAAGAGCTTTCCGGTGATATAAAATACATGTTCTAATTGTTTGCGGATCATAAATTGTGATTGTTTGAAGTTTGGGTCGTGCACTTGTGTTTTTCTGCATACAGGACCTGAATGCCCATTGGGACGCCGTCCTGATTTTTGGGACGCCGTCCCACTCTTCAATTTGGGACGCCGTTCTGATTTTGGGACGCCGTCCCACTCTTCATATTGGGACACCGTCCTGATTTTGGGACACCGTCCTGATACACTAAAATGGGCTGTTTTGCTTGGTCATTTGACGTAAAATGTTTGATATGCTACGGACCTCCGATTAACATGAAACTTGGCCAACATGCTCATATATGATTATATAACTTAGAAAAATTGTCGGATACCCGACCCGACCCCGTTGACTTTGACTTTTACCAAGTTTGACTTTTAGTCAAACTTAACTAAACACTTATGCAATCGTTCTAGTCTTTATTTTATACTTGATTCTTGCATGAAACTTGACAACGTGATTCACATGCTATACTTTTCGAGTCGTAACGAGCCATAGGACTAATTGAACACATTTCACCCGACCTTGTGTCGTAACCGGTTAATTGATACAACTTACTTGTTTAGGTCAAGGCTAAGCAACTTTCATGCACACGTTTACTTTGTGAAGTACTTTTATACTCGTGCACTCGAGGTGAGATCATAGTCCCACTTTTCAACAACTTTTATACTTTTAAATCGTGGGCTGAGAAACACATACGTTACGTACTTATATACATTTCACACGTATATATATTTTTCATACTTTTATACATTGAACACAATTATGAATACAAAGATACGGACGAGTTTGAACGAAAATCCTCAATTCAATTATCATTAATTACATCAGATGGTGTAAGCGAGACTATGTTGTGTGGATCCATACGGGTTTGACTAACCCTCATTCGGACGGTTCGCTACCGTTAAGCGAATGAAATATATTCTGGTACGGTGTATGTTCTAACACTTTTATGCTGAGGTAAATGATACGGTTAAGCTTTGATAATTGGGTGCTCGGTAAACAACAATACTTATGGAATTCAAATGATTTGGAAAATCGACTTATACTATAACTTGTGGTTCAACTTATTTTACTTACATACTCATTTACTAAACCTATGATTTCACCAACGTTTTCGTTGACAGATTCCTCTATGTTTTTCTCAGGTTTTGAATGCTTAAGTGATACATGCTTCCGCACTCTTTTGATACTTGCTTGGATGTCGAGTATATATGCATATTTGGAGCATCTTTTTGGCTACTTTTAAATTGTGTCGCATAGGTTTCAATTGTACGTTTAACATTGTAATGTAACTAGCCTTCGAACTTCTTTTTGTAAACTTGAAACACCCTTTTACATTGAAATGAATGCGACATATTTTAGTCAAACGTTGTCTTAAAGACTTATGACCATGTAATGGGACCTACGTAGTCGACGCCGTCACTTGACGATTTTTCGGGGTCGCTACAAGTGGTATCAGAGCATTGGTTGTAGGGATTTAGAGTTCATTTGTGTCCACCCCGAGTCATAGGGTACATAGGTGAATCTAGACTACAACCAGCATATAGACTGGAGTAGGAATTACTTGACTATTTGTGCATTATACTCGAACTCTTCCATCATATCTAACTCGTATTCGATCTTGATCTTACGTTGATAAATTTTGTTGACGCGCCACCTTGACTTTATGATGTAATGTTAAATGCACATGTAAATCAGGGTAATATAATTTCCGGGATTATATTACGGTGATTCACATGGACGTTCTGACGTTATGACATAAAGAATTTAAGGTGAGTCAAGCAAAAATTTTCTCTCTATCCTTATTCCATATCACGGTTAGTATTATTGAGAATACTAACCAACGATATTCTTGTGTTTTGAAGGAACAATGGCTCGTCGACGCGCTCCTCCCGAAACTCCCGAACAAGCTATACAACGAATGATAGCCACCGCCGTGGATGCGGCCATGGCCGGTCACTCTTCCAACAACAATAACAATAACAACAATCATAACAACAACAACAATGGAGCCGGTAATTCAAACGAAGGGTGCTCCTATAAGAACTTCATGGGGTGCAAACCTCACACTTTTGATGGAACCGGGGGACCGGTCGTGCTCACCCGATGGTTTGAGCAAACAGAAGCCGTCTTTAGCATAAGCGATTGTCGGGACCAAGACAAGGTCAGATTTTCCACTCACACCTTCGCCGGTATCGCTCTCACATGGTGGAATACGTATGTACAATCGGTGGGTATCCACGAAGCCCACGCTCTCTCTTGGGTCGACTTAAGAGGAAAGATGATCACCGAATACTTCCCGCGCGAAGACACCCGCAAGCTTGAACACGAGCTAAGAACTTTAAAAGCGGTCGGGAATGACCTAAAGGCCTATAATCAACGATTTTCTGAGCTAGCCTTGATGTGCCCAAATCTCGTGAGTACCGAGTCTCTAAGGGTTGAGCTGTACATGGATGGTCTTCCTAAGAGCATCAAACAAGGAGTAATGTCATCCAAACCCGCTAATCACCAAGAGGCTTTGAATATGGCCCGCCAATTGATCGAAACGGTGGACGAAATTGAGGTGTCGGCATATAAAGCCGAGGATAAGTCGGGTGGCAACAAAAGAAAATGGGAAGCCCCCGAATTGAGCAACTACAACAACAACCCCGCCAAGAAGCCTTTCACCTCCAACGACAAGAAAGGCTATGCCGGAAGTCTACCATCTTGCAACAAGTGCCACAAACATCATTATGGCGAATGTAGCAAACCATTTTGCAACAAATGCCGCAACCGTCATTATGGTGAATGTGGTAAGTTAACTTGCCACCGGTGCCAAGGAAGTGGTCATACGGCCAACGATTGTAGGAGCGTCGCCCCCGTCGCCCAAAAGGCGCCCAATGCACACCGGTCGGGCGTTTGTTTCGAATGTGGCCAACCGGGTCATTTTAAGAATGCGTGCCCAGAGAAGGAGACCAACCCCAATGCACGCGGCCGAAATTTCAACATTAACACCGAGGGAGCCCGAGATGACAACTAGTCACGGGTACGTTTCTTCTCAACAACCTTATATTTCATGTTCATTCAATTCGGGTACCGTTAGATGTTTTATAACCAAGGCCTTGACTCGTACTCTTTGCACACCACCATATCCCCCAGACACTACCTATGCCATGCAGGTGACCGACGGAAAACTATTACGTTAAACTTTTTGGGTGGAGAATTTGAATTTTGACTTGACACCTATAGAACTAGGGGACTCAAAACCTATTCGTTAAGAAGAAAATGATCCCTTACATGTGTATAGATTATCATGAACTAAATAATTTTCGGTTAAGAACCGATATTCTCTTTCCCGTACCGATGACCTCTTGATCAATCACAAGAATTCCGTGTGTATTCCAAAATCGACCCCCATTCCGGTTATCTCCAAAACGGTTTTCAAAATTCGTTACGATAGTTATAAATTTCTTATAGTGTCGTTCAGTTTAACAAAGGCTTCCTCCGTATTCATGGGCCTGATGGGCCTGATGGGTAGACAGATCTGTCATCATATTCATATGTGATGTTCTAACCTATTCAATTCAAGCAAAGAAGAAAACGAACAACATCTTTGTCTTACGCTCGAACTCTTGAGGAAAGAGCAACTCTATACCAAAATCTCCAAGTGTGAACTTTGGTTAAACAAAGTCCAATTTCTAGACCATGTTGTTAGTGGTCAGGGTATTACAATAAATCTCGCAATCGAAGCCACACGTAATCGGGAAACCCTCACAACTCTGACTTGTGTTCGTAAAATCTTAGATCCTTACCGAAAGTTCATTTCCGACTTTTTCTCGTGATGCTCGTCCTTTACCCTCGATAACTCATTAAGTTGGAAATTTAAACCTCTCCGTGCCCGGACCTTAAGCGTGATTTTTCACACCAACATTACTAGCTAAATTCGTATAGCGCCAGATGGAACTTAAATATGGAAATATTTCTACTTGAACGCCGAAAGGCATACTCTCTCGACTCAAAATCGACGTAATTGAAATTCGTTATTTTTGCACGAACGATTGGAATACTTAATTATGGATCCGATCAATCTTCTCATCACCACGTACCACGTTACATAACACTGTTATTTCACTATGACCGTCTGATATTACTGGGACCCAAGATAACACACAATCCAAGGATACTTCCTTTCTCTTTGACTTATCGTCCTCATGCTCCTGATACGGACAACTACTACTCAACCCCGAACTATACAACTATGTGTTCTATCTCGTTTTCCCACCAGGTCTCAACATTTGACCACTAGATGCGCGATATGGCTACCTCAGGATGTGAGCTCATCCTATTCTGAGTTCTCATTCCACTCCTGTCCTTTTGCTTGTACTTTTGTATAAGGAAACCTTTTATATACTTTCTCAATGGAGAGAGAGACTCATCATGTATTACTAGTATTCACCACGAGGGTGAATAGCCCTGAAAAAAAAAAAAATGTTCTCTGTAGCCTGTAAGGAACTTGTTCCAACGAACGTTTTCAAACCCTAACTAGCTTGTTCAAACATATCTTAATTCTATTCCAACACGGTGTACCATTGTCGACTATCTCGGATCACAATACTCGTTTCACTTCTAGTGTTACAAGAAGCCTTAGAGACACGTTTAAACATGAGTACCATGTATCATCCACAACCAACGGACCAAACAAACATACGTTTCACATCTTGGAAAGACATGTTACAAACATGTATTGTTGCCTTTAGTTGTCTCCTCTCACACAACAGTTACCATTCGTGTATTAACGCCGCACTTCCGAAACCCTATATGACCGCAAATGTCATACCCCTATTCGTTGGACCAAAGCATGTGGCAAGCAAATCACCGGATCCGAACTCATTCAAGAAATAACAGTTGAGATCGTACAAGTCCGAGAAGGACTCAAGACGACTCGTAGTCGCCAAAAGGGCTATACCGATATTCGACGTAAACCTCTCGAATCCTAAGCCAGTAACCGTGTAATATTGAGAACTCGCACCTTGGGAAGGTGTAATCCGTTTCGGGAATCAGGGAAAGTTAAAATCGCGATATATTAATCCTTTTGAAACCTCGGGGCGTATTGGAACCGCTCCTACCGTTTAGAACTTTCGACTCAATTAAGTTTCCGTTTACCCTACGTTCCATGCAACAAACTTAGAGGCGTGTCCTACGGAACAGGAACGTGCTACTCTCCTAGATAAACTTACTATTGATGGCAAACTCCCCTTCATGGGAAACTGGTTGAAATTGTGGATCGTAAAACCAAGCCTTAATACAACATAAAACCCCGACTGTCCAAATTCGTGGGAATGCCCAAGGACGTATCTTCACTTATTCATAGCATTGACAATGCAAGGTCTCAAGGAAGAGACATCGACTATTACCTCCAACTAAATTTCGGGACGAAATTTCTTTTAAGGCGTGGATAATGTAACATCCCGCGTTTTTCCGTTAAATTATTTTAACACCGTCTTTTTTTTTTTAAAATAACATCCCTCGTCACCTATACTCGTACACTTCGTTAACTAGTGTTCATGATAATCCCGTTACTCGATTATAACATCTCTCGTTAACTTGCGTTTTAAAAATATTCGTTTGGTTATTTCCCGCACCCGATAACAAACTTGAGGGACTAATCTCGCCACTCGGGTAAACTTGGCTAACTAGTGACTCCTCACCACCACACACTTCATTTCACCATCTTCTTCCTCTTTTTCTTTCTTCCTTTTCTCTCAAGAACACAAACACAAAATTCATCATCTAATTTTGATCTTGGAAGCTCACAACAAATCCGACTACATATTCTTAATCCTCTCGTCATCCTCTACGATTTGATACTAACTACACCGATTTTGGGTAACATTTCTAAAACTCTAGATTTCTCAAATTCATGTTTTTGACTTGATATGTTGTTAGTTAGTGTCTATGGCTCGTGTATAACATGAATATATGATTTGTATGCTCGATCTTGATGTTTTGGTGTAACTAGCTTGAAAATGAAAAGTGTATGCTTAATCTTTGATTTTAGATGATGAAATGTGTTTAGATGTTAATGTTTGTGTGTTCAAAGTGTTAGTTACTTCAATAGCTTCGTTTTGGTGTGTTGATTGACATGAAAACCTTACATTAACATGATTAGTGATTTTGAGGTTTTGGTTAGGGTTTGACAACTCTTAAAACGAACTTTTGATGCGTTGAATGCTTGTTAATGTTATTGATAAGTGTTTAGTTGTATTACATGTTTCATTACCTTCAAAACGGCATATCATATGTATAAATTGGATTCCCGAAACTTAAATTGCAATTGATGAACTTGAAACTTGAAAATAAACCTCTATTGATCACTTGACGGGATTTCGATTATTGTATATGATGTTTTTGCTTGATGAAAAGTGCTTAGTTGCATTCCTTGTCGAAAGAGATTTCCGGTGATATAAAATACATGTTCTAATTGTTTGCGGATCATAAATTGTGATTGTTTGAAGTTTGGGTCGTGCACTTGTGTTTTTCTGCATACAGGACCTGAATGCCCATTGGGACGCCGTCCTGATTTTTGGGACGCCGTCCTACTCTTCAATTTGGGACGCCGTCCTGATTTTGGGACGCCGTCCCACTCTTCATATTGGGACACCGTCCTGATTTTGGGACACCGTCCTGATACACTAAAATGGGATGTTTTGCTTGGTCATTTGACGTAAAATGTTTGATATGCTACGGACCTCCGATTAACATGAAACTTGGCCAACATGCTCATATATGATTATATAACTTAGAAAAATTGTCGGATACCCGACCCGACCCCGTTGACTTTGACTTTTACCAAGTTTGACTTTTAGTCAAACTTAACTAAACACTTATGCAATCGTTCTAGTCTTTATTTTATACTTGATTCTTGCATGAAACTTGACAACGTGATTCACATGCTATACTTTTCGAGTCGTAACGAGCCATAGGACTAATTGAACACATTTCACCCGACCTTGTGTCGTAACCGGTTAATTGATACAACTTACTTGTTTAGGTCAAGGCTAAGCAACTTTCATGCACACGTTTACTTTGTGAAGTACTTTTATACTCGTGCACTCGAGGTGAGATCATAGTCCCACTTTTCAACAACTTTTATACTTTTAAATCGTGGGCTGAGAAACACATACGTTACGTACTTATATACATTTCACACGTATATATATTTTTCATACTTTTATACATTGAACACAATTGTGAATACAAAGATACGGACGAGTTTGAACGAAAATCCTCAATTCAATTATCATTAATTACATCAGTTGGTGTAAGCGAGACTATGTTGTGTGGATCCATACGGGTTTGACTAACCCTCATTCGGACGGTTCGCTACCGTTAAGCGAATGAAATATATTCTGGTACGGTGTATGTTCTAACACTTTTATGCTGAGGTAAATGATACGGTTAAGCTTTGATAATTGGGTGCTCGGTAAACAACAATACTTATGGAATTCAAACGATTCGGAAAATCGACTTATACTATAACTTGTGGTTCAACTTATTTTACTTACATACTCATTTACTAAACCTATGATTTCACCAACGTTTTCGTTGACAGATTCCTCTATGTTTTTCTCAGGTTTTGAATGCTTAAGTGATACATGCTTCCGCACTCTTTTGATACTTGCTTGGATGTCGAGTATATATGCATATTTGGAGCATCTTTTTGGCTACTTTTAAATTGTGTCGCATAGGTTTCAATTGTACGTTTAACATTGTAATGTAACTAGCCTTCGAACTTCTTTTTGTAAACTTGAAACACCCTTTTACATTGAAATGAATGCGACATATTTTAGTCAAACGTTGTCTTAAAGACTTATGACCATGTAATGGGACCTACGTAGTCGACGCCGTCACTTGACGATTTGTCGGGGTCGCTACAGACGCTTTGAGCCGAAAGGAGAGGATGGCACCTCTTCGTGTTCGGGCACTGAACATCCCCATTCATTCGAACCTCAATAGCCAGATCCGAGTAGCCCAAGATGAGGCTCTCAAGGAGGAGAATATATCTCATGAATACTTGAACATTCTCGTTTCTCGATTTGAAGTTAAGGAGACTGGACTCCGATGCTATGCCGGAAGAATTTGGGTACCTCGTTATGGAGACCTACGTAGCCTTATATTAGATGAAGCCCGCAAGTGTAGATATTCGATTCATCCAGGAGCCGGTAAAATGTACCACGATATTGAGGAACAATATTGGTGGCCTAATCTTAAGAAGGATGTTGCAACTTATGTTGGGAAGTGTTTGACTTGCTCGAAAGTTAAGGCCGAACATCAAAGGCCATCTGGATTACTACAACAACCGGAAATCCCGCAATGGAAGTAGGAAAGGATAATAATGGATTTCACTACGAAGTTACCAAAGACGGTGGGCGGATACGATACCATCTGGGTTATCGTTGACCGTCTTACCAAATCTGCACACTTTTTAGCCATGAAGGAAACGGATACGATGGAAAGACTCGCTCAACTATACATAAAAGATGTTGTATTTCATCATGGTGTGCCCTTATCGATCATCTCAGATCGCAATCCCCGTTTTGCTTCCAGATTTTGGCGTTCTTTGCAAGAAGCCTTGGGGACTCATCTCGACATGAGTACTGCGTATCACCCACAGACCGACGGACAAAGCGAACGTACGATTCAGACTTTAGAAGACATGTTGCGTGCTTGTGTTATTGATTTTGGAAAGGCTTGGGAAAGGCATTTGTCGCTAGCCGAGTTCACTTACAACAACAGTTATCATTCGAGTATTAATGCCGAACCTTTTGAAGCATTGTATGGCCAAAAATGCCGATCTGCTATTTGTTGGGCCGAAGTAGGCGAAACACAAATCACCGAACCCGATATAGTCCAAGAAACAACTGAGAAGATTGTCCAAATTCAAGCAAGACTCAAGACTTCCCGTGATCGCCAAAAGAGTTATGCAGACCTTAAACGTAAAGACTTTGAATTCAACATGGGTGACCGTGTATTGTTGAAGGTCGCGCCTTGGAAAGGTGTGATCCGTTTTAGAAAACGTGGGAAGTTAAACCCGCGATACATTGGTCCTTTTGAAATCTTAGAGCGTGTTGGACCCGTTGCTTACCGTTTGGATCTTCCAACTCAATTGAGCTCAGTTCATCCTACCTTTCATGTATCGAATTTAAAGAAGTGTCTTGCTGAACCGGAACATGTCATACCATTGGAGGAACTTACAATTGATGACAAACTCCACTTCGTGGAAGAGCCTGTCGAAATTATGGACCGTGAGGTCAAAACTTTGAAATACAACAAGATTCCGATCGTTCAAGTACGATGGAATGCCAAACGAGGACCCAAGTTTACCTGGGAACGAGAGGATCAAATGATGCAGAAGTATCCTCACCTTTTCCCGACTCCTCCATCTACCTCAGCTTAAAATTTCGGGCCGAAATTTTCTTTAACAGGTGGGTAATGTAACGACTCTGGATTTTCCAACGTTTAATTATTAATAATTTATTATTAATGCTTGCGTTTTAATAAACGTGTTCTTATACGTGTTACTTGTTACCGTATTTAACTTTTCATGGCCCGACTTGTCTTTATGACACACGTACTTTACACGAATAATATTTCAAATATTATTTACGTTCATGCTTAATTATTATTGATCATTTTTAATTAACTAATGTAACTAGTTAATTACTTGGGCTTTGTTTATTTAATTTGTTACTTACTTGGACTTGGGCTTTTATTAATGGACATGGACTTGGAAGCCCACCCTACCTTCTTAATGGACTAAGTTAGCCCAACATTATGCAAGTATTTCATTTAGGAAACTAGATTAATTAGCTTAGTTAGAAAGACTTGTTACATGTATACTTACACATCTTTCCCACACCATTTAACTTTAATACCACTTCTAGCTCACACCATTCTCCCACATATGAAAGTGCATTTGATTCCTTCCTCTTTGGGCCATAAAACCGTCGGCCAACATGGTGTGGGAGGGAGTTTTACTTTCAATTTTTGATTACTTATTCACTTGTATCCATTTCACTTTTACACACACTTCAAACTCCACTTCATTTTCTCTCATTTTTCTCTCTAACTTGTAAGTAACAAAGCTTTAATTCCTCTTCTTTTTCCTTTAAAAAAACCACCACCATCATCATTAATTTACTTTTTCTTGTTTGTTGTTTACTTACTTGTTGTTTATTGTTGTTAAAGATCAAGTTCTCTAACTTGTATCTACATGTAATCTTAGTTACTTACATCTTTTGTTTGTAAAGAACCAAGAACAAGAATCTAAACTTTCTAGTTTATGGTTCTACACTTAAATGTCTTAAAGATTTAAAGTTCATAAGTTTCATTATCATACTTGTGTTCATGTTTGTAAACTTAAGGTTTACTTTCTTAAAGATCAAAGCCTTGGCTTGAATCTTTCTAAGTATGAACAACCATGAACTTATTACTTGTAAATTTAGTTTATTTCTTCATGTTATGCACTTTTAAATTCGTGATTTGTTGTTTGTTGGTCAAGTGTTACTAGTTAATCCTGATCTTATTTTTCTTGAACTAAAGTTAACTTTATAAGTTCAAGAACATGGAAGTATAACTTTCTAGTTATAACTTCATATACTTATGTTGGATCTAAGTTTATATAACTTAAGGTCTTCTAATTTTGTTGTAAATAAGAGCTTACAAGCTTACATACATTTTTCAAGTTAAAAATCTAAGTTTCATAACTTATGGTTTCATTAAAGTAAAGATCCAAGTTCTATAACTTAGGATCTAACTTAAGAACACTAGATCTAGACTTTCTAGTCTAGGATCTTTAAGATCTAGCTAAGATCTAAGTTCTACAACTTAAGATCTTGATTACTTAGTTTACTTTCAAGTTTATAGCTTAATATTACTTTTATAACTCATGTATGTGTCGGATCTAAGATCTTGATGTAACTTTGGCTCATCAAACTACATACAACTCTTAAGTGAGTTGTGCTACATATCTTAGACTTACACTAGTGTTATGATAGTCAAACCTTGGTTAAGATGATGCAAACCCATCAACGAGTTGTACACTTGAAGCTATACGCATCAAGGATGAGAACCATGATGAGCATCAAGCACCAAGAACCTACCGGAACACCTTTCTTACTGTTTCTGGAACTGATTAGACTACCTGGGCTACTGGAAAGTTAATTTTCAGTTAGTTCAGTTCGAGTAGATGATTTTTCGGTTAGACCTCGTCTTAATTCGAGTTACGGTTTAGGATCTATGGCCTCCCGAAAGTCACTACACCCTATTAACGTTGTGCTGAAAGTTCTGACCTACTCGCACTTAAACCGTCACCACAGTTTAGGATCTATTTACCAAGTGCCCACGGTTATACATATACTTTTCATACTGTTTTGAAATACTGAAATCTCGTGGCCTACCTTACATTACTGTTATACTTAAACTATAGCTCACTAACCTTTGTGTTGACGTTTTTAAGCATGTTTTTCTCAGGTGCTTAAGGTTTGCTTGCTTCCGCTGTACTAGTCATGCTTTGTAGACACCCGATGCGCTTATTAGAGATGTCACCGTATGAAACGTTATTTTGCATTCAAACTATATTACTTTTGAAATGATGTATTTGTAACGACCTATGGGTCACGTACTATTATTGCTTGCTATTCGTAGAAGCATACTTTTGGTTGTTGAACATTTGACGTTGGTTAAAACGTCACTTCATTTTATGAATGCAAACTTATTTTGAAAACGCATATAGTATTTGACCTTGTAATGATCCTGTTATTGATGATTCGTACACGATGGTTTTGCACGGGGCATCACAAATATCCCCTATCATTCCGGGAAATCCATCGGACATGATAAAAATGAATTCGAAGTACTAAAGCATCCGGTACTTTGGATGGGGTTCGTTAGGCCCAATAGATCTATCTTTAGGATTCGCGTCAATTAGTAGATCGGTTTACTAATTCTTAGGCTAACAAGCAATAGGGGCATATTCGGCTTCGATCATTCACCCATATAATGTAGTTTCAATTACTTGTGTCTATTTCGTAAAACATTTATAAAAATTTGCATGTATTCTCAGCCCAAAAATATAAAGGGTAAAAAAGGCAAATGAAACTCACCATACTGTATTTCGTAGTAAAAATACATATAACGTCATTGAACAAGTGCAAGGTTGGCCTCGGATTCACGAACCTAAATTAATTATATATAATTATGTGTTGGTCAATATTTGTCTAACAAATTAGGTCAAGTCATAGTGTATCACAATCCTAACGCTCGAGACTAATATGCAAAGGTCAACAAAAATCAATTTGACTCAAAATGATTTCCAAAATAATACATAATTAATATATAGTTTAAATATCATCGTTTTATATTTTTAAATATTTTTAAAAGATTTATTAGAGTAAATAATATAATTTATTTATTAATAAATAAAATTTGTATAATAAAATATACTTTTATATATATTAAGTAATAAAATTTATAGAGTTCATTTAATATCATAAAGATAATATGATAGGTATTATTAAAGTAATTTTATAATACTCTTGGGTTTATAGTGTTTCTAGTTCTTCCGTGTCTTTATATTGCTATATGCATCGACATATATGGTTTATAATTTCTGGGTGGTTGTTAGATTTTATATCTTCCCTTATATTTCGATGTCCCTGCTTCTGTCTTCTATAATCATTGTCATCCACAGTTAATGCTCTTTTTTATTTGCTGCGATTTATATCCCAATTTCTATTTCGGAGTTTTGTCCTTACGTTTCTTCTTCTTGCGATTAAGCACCACTTGTAATGGTCCAGAATTCGCAGATATGAATTTTGGAATGAACATTGTTAATGTTCTAAGAAGGAAATTGTAATGGCACGATCTTGACTTGTCAAATTACTAGAATACCTCTAAAAAGACCAAATCATCAAGAAATATTTTCTTGATATTTTAGAGGTTAAATAGAATACAAGAGTTGTATAACATGGCACATGATGATGTTATGATCTGTGAATCATTACGTTCCATTTAGAAACTCAGCATGACTTACTGTAATATAATCACGTTGATCAAGTGTCATTATATTATACTAACTCATGCTTCAGTTCCCAACACTACTTCAAAACATTCATAATTTAAACTCGATGGTTTCAGAATTTAGAAACTAAAATAATTTCTTTTTTTGATGTAATACAGATAGTGCGAAGAGGTAAATGATTTCAGATAAGAATAATTATGAAAGTATCTTCAGAAATATGGAGGATATTTATAATGAAAGATACGATGATATCTTAGAATTTCTAATATCAGAGGATGATGAAGAATATTGTCCGCAGGGTTTAGAGTCAGGAGCAAGGTATTCGTTAATGACTTTAGTAGGTACTGAATCATTTGGATTCTTTGAAGTCAGGTTCAGTCTTTGTGATTTATCCACAGCCTCCTTCATACTTTGCTCAATCCGGTTTCCAGTTCCAAGACTTCTCTTTTTCTGCGCTTTGCTAGCACACTTATTCATTATCATCAAACTTTTACTGTTAAAGTCGTTTATAGTTTTTGCTGCTTCATCAGCATTTTTCCATTTTCGGAGAACCAATTCGTAGTTCGGAGTGTTTTTCAGAAACTTCACATTCAAATTAAGTCCAGAAGATAGACGTTATATATATACACATATAACTGTTGGCGTAGGCATGCTGCGAGATTTCAAAATACTGATTGCTAATTCCCGATGATTCGTATGGCAATTCTCGTTACAAGATGCAAATGAGTAAATGATGGGGTTTCGGTAAATATAATGATTCTTCGGAAGGTCAAAAATCAGTGAAGTTGTGAATAAGTTTATTGCTAATGTGGTGGAACATGAAAGGTTCTCCGGTAACAAAAGGGTAATCAAATATATCAAGATTATGATAAGGCTACTCCGAATGAAAAATCGAAGTTGTCTTGCTGGATCTGTGATAGAATTTGCTACTTTAAAGAAAAATTGCAAAGTTATTTTTGCTAATAAATGCCAAATGATCTGACACAGATATGTGTTGAATTATGACTTTGGTTTCGAAAGCTTTTTAAGTACATAACTGTGGGTAATATGTGGTTGAATCATCATCTTGATTGCTCATTATTTGAAGTGTCTTCAGAAATTTTCGAAGGGTTTGAACACAGATTGTAATCATTAATATACATTTGATGTTCTAACATAGTTTGAAGTCAAAGTATAGCTTTGAAAGATGTATGAATCTAAAAGTGATGGTACCGGTTATTTCTTGAATTGAATTCTGAGGTTTCAAAATCAGAATATGTAATTGGGTTTGAATGAGTATGGTTGTTTTGATTTCTATAAAAGAATGTATATTATTGTGAAAGTAGGAAGTATAGTTGATAATTTACTTAATCTGATTCGAAGAATGTAACATATTAATTGTGAATATATATATATCTCTCGGGTATTACCTACTCGTTAAAAAAATTTCACAATTAATATTTTGTACATAATAATTTTATTACAGTCTTTATGAAAATATATATGTATATATTCTCCTCAGATGTAACATAGATTTTAATGAGTTAATACTAAATTAAACTCATTCGATTTACGGTTGGAACTAGGATTGAATAATCCCTTGAAGACTTTAGAGATTACATAAGTATTTCTTCATTAATATTGAAATTATGAATCAATACTTCGTTATTTGTTGAGGTGTGATGTTGGTTTTCGTTAAATTCTTGTAAACTTCGCAAAGTACGAATGATATTATCTGAAAAGTTTTGGTTACATCGATGAAGAAAGTGTAAAATCAAATATATACTTGATTTATTAGGAATTGGAATTTGTTGAATTGAGACAGAGATTGTAGTTAACGATGGTTAAGTTGCGGGCGAAGGACGTACATTATTGCATATTTGTAATATGAATTAACCGAGTAGTTAAGATTCACACACAATAGCTTAGCACGAAAAGATTTATTTTTATTTCAAAATATATATATATATATATATATATATATATATATATATATATATATATATATATATATATAAAATATACATATAATTTCTTCAGAGGGAATGAGTTAATTCTTCATAACTCGTGGATACAATATACGTGTTATTGATTCGTAATGATGTCCACAGTGATTCTTGAACTGATGAAGTTTGTGATGTTATAGGTGTTGTTGATTCTGATGTTGACTGTACTAACGATGTTGGTGACGCTGACGGTACTGTTGATGCTGTTGGTAAAACAAGTTTAGCTTGTTAATCACACACCATTTTTGTCAGGGTTTCTACTCTTCCTTCTATCATTTTGGTTCGCTTAACTGATTTATGGTTAGGGATAGATTAAATAATCTCTAAGACTTTAGAGATTACATAATCGCCGCGGAATGTTTCTCCAATGAAGTTATGAATTAATACTTCGTCAGTTATTGTTGTTGGTACTCCTTGGTATCTATGGTGCGTATGACGTTGATGCTCGTGGGATAGATTGTGAAGTTGAGATTTATGACACAGTTGTGGTTGGAGGTGGTAATGGTACTGTTGGCGTTGATGATGGTGGTACTGGCTATGCTGCTGGTACTGCTGCTGGTGTTTGTAATCTCTGCACCATATTCTCCAAAGCCACTACCCGAGCGCGAAGCTCGTTGACTTCTTCTATTACACCGGGGTGATTGTCGGTTCGAACGAGTGGATAAATAAAATCTAAAATTTGATGTAATATATAATCGTGACGAGATACCCTGGAAATGAGAGAGAAAATGGTGTTTCGGACAGGTTCGCCGGTAAGTGCTTCAGGTTCTTCGCCAAGAGGGAAATGTGGTGGATGAAAAGGATCACCTTCTTCTTGTCTCCAATGATTGAGGAGGCTACGAACCCAGCCCCAATTCATCCAGAATAGATGATGGCTAATCGATTGATCCATTCCGGTTACACTGCTTTCGGAGCTCGAGTGAAAATCCATATCGGAATAATTATCGGAATCCGACGAACTTGGTTGCGGAATTCATCTTGCACGGTTAGGTAAAGGATTTTTTTTTATGAAATGATTTTCGGATATCGGATGATATTCTAATTACATAGAATATCTATGTATAGTACAGAAGATCCCGTAGATTACGGAGGAAATTAAGGAAATGTGTCAGACAAAGTCTACAGTAACAGATACACTAAGATATGGATTAGTAGACACGCTAAGATATGAATTTTATCTCTACACTATTCATGCAATCAATGCAATAAGAAGTGTCTAGACTAAGAATGATAAGCAGGTAATTTTCTAAGGATGATAAGTTGATAATTTTCGACACAAAATGATAAGCAAAACTTTTGACATGCAGACACGGTCGAAGTCCAGACTCACTAATGCATCCTAACGACTTATCAGTTAGACACACTAATGCAGACCTGGTTCGCTAAGACCACCACTCTGATACCACATGTAAAGACCCGTCTTAATCCACAAGAACGAATACAATAACATATGATTACATCGCGAGATATTTGACCTCTATATGATACATTTTACAAACATTGCATTCGTTTTAAAAGACAAACTTTCATTACATCGAAAGTTGACAGGTATGCATACCATTTCATAATATCTATCTATAAATGATCTAATCTGACATTTACTTAATCATAATTTTTACTGAACTCAAAGACTTGAATGCAACGTCTTTTGAAATATGCCATGAATGATTCCAAGTAATATCTTTAAAATGAGCTAATGCACAGCGGAAGATTTCTTTAATACCTGAGAATAAACATGCTTTAAAGTGTCAACCAAAAGGTTGGTGAGTTCATTAGTTTATCATAATCATTCATTTCCATCATTTTAATAGACCACAAGAATTTTATTTCCAAATCTCATAAATATACGTCCCATGCATAGAGACAAAATCATTCATATGGTGAACACCTGGTAACCGACATTAACAAGATGCATATAAGAATATCCCCTATCATTCCGGGAAATCCATCGGACATGATAAAAACGAATTCGAAGTACTAAAGCATCTGGTACTTTGGATGAGGTTCGTTAGGCCCAATAAATCTATCTTTAGGATTCACGTCAATTAGTAGATCGGTTTACTAATTCTTAGGCTACCAAGCAAAAGGGGCATATTCGGCTTCGATCATTCACCCATATAATGTAGTTTCAATTACTTGTGTCTATTTCGTAAAACATTTATAAAAATTCGCATGTATTCTCAGCCCAAAAATATAAAGGGTAAAAAAGGTAAATGAAACTCACCATACTGTATTTTGTAGTAAAAATACATATAACGTCATTGAACATGTGCAAGGTTGGCCTCGGATTCACGAACCTACATTAATTATATATAATTATGTGTTGGTCAATATTTGTCTAACAAATTAGGTCAAGTCATAGTGTATCACAATCCTAACGCTCGAGACTAATATGCAAAGGTCAACAAAAATCAATTTGACTCAAAATAATTTCCAAAATCTATACATAATTAATATATAGTTTAAATATCGTCGTTTTATATTTTTAAATATTTTTAAAAGATTTATTAGAGTAAATAATATAATTCATTTATTAATAAATAAAATTTATATAATAAAATATACTTTTATATATATTAAGTAATAAAATTTATAGAGTTCATTTAATATCATAAAGATAATATGATAGGTATTATTAAAGTAATTTTATTACACGTAGTAAAATATGTTTGTATAACATATTTATTTGATAAAATAATATCTATAATAATAGTAAGTAAAAGTTGTATTATTTTGTAATAATAATAATTATTAGTCTATTAAAAAAAATCAATATTTATAATTACTAAGATGACATTATGATAAAATGATAATTCTAATTATGATAAATTTAATATTTACGAAATTTTTTAATATTATCTTTAATATAGTAATTCTATTTAAAATGATAATAATAATGATATTTTATAATAATAATGATATTTTCCATTAAAATGATAATTTTCGTTAAAATGATAGTTTTAATACTAATGATACTTTTAATAATAATAGTAATGATAAAAATAATGAAATCGATAATTTTATCTAAATCAATATCTTACAATATTTTAATTTCATCATGATACATATACTCATTATTTCCTAATCGTTCCGTTTAATAGCTTTTAATCGACTTTTATATCGTGTCCATAATAATGATAATAATAGTAATCAAAATAATTAGGTGTTACTAATATTAGTTTTAATTACAATAATACTAATAATGATAATTACTATGAAATTATTAACGATAATACTAATAATTATTTTAATGATAATATAATAATAATAATAACAATAACAATAACCATTTTTAAATAATGAAATATATAATAATAATAATAATATTAATAATAATAATAATAATAATAATAATAATAATAATAATTAGATAATAATAATAATAATACTAATTATAACTTTAATGATAATAACGATAGTAATAATAATAAAAATAACAATTTTTTAATGATAATTCCTTTTATTGATAAAGATAATAATAATAATAACAATAAGATAAAACTAGAACGACGATAATAACGACGATAATAATAATCATTTTTAATAATAATACCAAATTTCAATTGACTATAACTCCAAATCTGTTCATCGAAACCATTCGATATCTAAATGAAAAGTTCTTAATTTTTCGCTAGCTTTCCAACGACATGCATATCTTATACCTTATCTCAACCGCATATGTAACTAATTCAGGATTCAACATATCCTATCTAATAGCAATATCAAAAGTACAAGCATGCATAATCCTATATTCTCGAGCACTAGTCAGGGATACACTATTAGTATGTAAAAATTAAATTATGAGTACTCACGTATTAATATTGAGATTCAATATTGAAGGAAAGGTACGTAGACGCAACGGAGATGATAAACACTAAATTGACCTCACGAGCATACCCATGAACCATACCCATCACTTCCATAGCTATAACCCATAATTTCCTTAGCACTATCCTACTCATAAAATCCATTTTTGAAAACCCGTTTTAGATCACTCGAGCAGCACTCCGTCGTAGTATTTTATGTATAAATACTAATAATAATACTAATAATAATACTAATAATAATAATAATAATAATAATAATTAATATTAGTAATATTAATAATAATAATAATAATAATAATAATTAAAATTTATATATAGAGAGAGTAGTACGAGAGATAGATGGATAGAAGTGTGTGCAAAAATGAATTCGATCGATTTTTAAAGACCTGACCTCTCACCTTCAGCCATGCGATCGCATGGGGTTGTGAGGGAGTCCTTATGCGATCGCATGAGGGCCATTTACAGCTCGTGTTCGACTAATGAAGGCTGCCGACACTTATTTTAATTATTATTATTATTATATATATATAATATTTAATTTATATAATTACTTATATATTATATTATATTTACGCTCATGGTAAAAATGTAATTTTTACTCAAATGACTCGGACGTTTTCACTCGACTCATGTGCCACTTTCGGTTTTTTCGAGCGCACTTTCGTACGTTTAGAAAACTAGCCTTTTACGTTACGCGACACGTACACTTATTAATAATTTGACTTTCTCATCAAAAATTTACCTTATGATAAATGTAACCTATAAAATTGAGCGTTGTGGTCATTTGCTTCTATAAATCAGAGTCTCGTAGTTTATCAAAATGTATCATTTTAAATCATCTGTCAAATATTATATTTTGTCACTTGTATAATATATATATATATATATATATATATATATATATATATATATATATATATATATATATATATATATATATATATTTATATATATATGTGTGTGTGTGTGTATGTGTGTGTGTGTGTGTGTGTGTGTGTGTATCCTTATTTAAAATATATATTTGTTCATATTGAAATATGTAATAATACAATATTTAGTTTTTCAAAACTAATTATATTTTTAAAGTTTATTTTGGAATCGTTTAGATAGTAGAAAAATATTATATCAATCATGTTTACATTTTTGAAACGCTTTATCTACTTGTAATTTATAATATAAACTTTATTTAAATTCTTCAAAAGTCATATACAAAATATCTTATAAAACGTCCTAATTAATAAAGTTCTTTTTAAACTGAAACGTTTTTATACATTTAAATCAAATATGATAACTTTATTTTTCTAAAACTAAATATATGAAATAATCATTTTATTAAAATGTTAAAATAGAAGAAGTTGTTATATCGTAAAAATGTTTTAGAAAAGTAAGATTAAATATACTTTTAATAGATTTCAAGTTTTTAACGTTTGTTGGTGCAACGTGATATAACGTCTAAAGGTTAGATAAACATATAAAATCATTTTAATGTAAAACGTTAATTTACTTAACTTGTCGATATTTATCTTCTAAGTTATCTATATTCTACAATTTTACTTCCACGTTAATTAATATACAAGTTTAATAGTTTATCTTATCAAAAGTTACGAGACAATTATTGTAAAGCATAAATTGAAAATCAAACGGGAATCTCCACTAACCCTTGTCTAGTTCCCGTTAATTGACACTTTTGTTCCTTTTAATAAATCACTTTACCAATTATTCCGAATACCGTTAAAAATAATAGATTTCTCAAATCATAGTGGACCTCTTAATAGAGACTCGTAATTATAATTCAATCATTTGATATCATCTTTTAATTCCATTGATAACTATTAGAATATATTTTGAAACAAATACGTTTATATAAAGTATTATACGTCTAATACTTTGTTAATGTTTTCAAGTTATAATATATACACATATACATATATAATCATGTTCGTTCATATAATGATTCGTGAATCATTGAAATTTGGCCGAGGTTAAATGAGTGTATGAACACAGTTTAAAATTCTTGAGATTCAACTTACAAACTTTGCTTATCGTGTCGGGAATATATAAAGATTAAAGTTTAAATTTGGTCGGAAATTTCCGGGTTGTCACATGGTTTTATGTCCAAACGGCGGTGGTCCCTGTGGTCTTGGTTAAGTTACGTCGCTAGTCCCTAACTCTTGAAAATTATATGCTTCGTCCCTGTGGTTTTAAATCCAAACGGCGTTGGTCCCTGTGATCTTGGTTAAATTATGTCACTAGTCCATAACTCTTAAATTTAAATGTTACATCTCCGTGGTTTTAAGTCCAAATGGCATATAATGAAATGTAAAGGTTTCATGAAATATAAAGGTTAAAAAAAAGTACAGAAATAGTCATTTAGTAATGAAATGTAAAGGTTTCATGAAATATAAAGGTTAAAAAAAAGTACAGAAATAGTGATTTAATAATGGTGTTCAACTCATACTATTATCTGCTTCTCGTGTTGATTTCCTGAACATATAATGAAATGTAAAGGTTTCATGAAATATAAAGGTTAAAAAAAAGTACAGAAATAGTGATTTAGTAATGGTGTTCAACTCATACTATTATCTGCTTCTCGTGTTGATTTCCTGAACATATATGAATCTCATATATGATGAGATCACTTCCTGTCTTAATTTTCTTGGTCTCATATCAAGTTGGAACTTTGTTTACAATTTAGCTAAAAAGGTATAAGTAAACGGGCTCATACGGTTTGCTCTGTTGAGTGTATTTTTATTGCTTACAATTTACTAAATCGTTGTATTAAAATAGTGGATAGATTATTCCCGTAGTACTTTTAGATTTGAATCAAATTAGCAAAACGCGTGTTGAATTTAAAAACGCGTGTTGAATTTAACATAGGTTAATTTTGAAAGTAACCGCACACATTTTATTACAATTTACAATACATGTTTGAAACTTTATTGTTGCTGGTCAAGCAACCTGACCCAAAGGTTTTAAAATTACTGGGACGAGACATATAATTTTTAAGAGTCAGGGATTAGCGACGCAATTTAACCAATACAACAGGGATCACCTCCGTTTGGACTTAAAATCACAAGGACGAAGCATATAATTTTTAAAAGTTAGGGACTAGAGATGTAATTTAACCAAGATCACAGGGACCATCGGTGTAATTAACTCTTGTAAATATTTAGAAAATATAGTTAGTTTAATGGACAATCATATTTACATTATATTCTTTTATGAATTCACCACAACTATACACTAATATAATAGTGGAATATTCAAATGAATCCAACAATTTACTTGAAATTTAAGGGATCAATGAGAACGCGACAATCACTTGTTCTCACATGTAGTCAAAATTGTCCCCGTTCCGCTGCTACCGCGGGCTTTACGCATTCGATCGGATTATATAGATATCCTTTCAACACAACATAGGTCATCGAAATGATCTCGGAGACCCACCAAAGCACGAAAGCCAGGATCTTTCAGAAAATGGATTCATATTCGAAGAATGCATAACCGCATGGATATACTCACACTAACCCGCCAATTTAGGATCCAATTCGAGATTTTCCTTGAGAGGTATCGGGAAGAAATTGGAATGAAATAATATCGATTCAGACAGAAGAAAAGGTTCTCGATTGATTCAAACTCCATCACATGTGATTGACTTCCTTAACCCTTAATAAGACAAATGTACGCTTGTGTTATATTACACAACATGATTTAAAAAGACGACGGTTTTCCGATTGGTGCAAATCGACCACGACGGGAATAAAGGAATTTGAGGGTTCGAGATGCAAGGATAAATGAAATAAGAGATAGGAACATTCACAACTAGTTGCACCACGTTTGGAGCTTACCACCAAACTTACGTACTGTTAATTAACAATTTATCTATTTTTAAACAATTGACATTATGTGTTTTTTCAGGAATTTAAATTATGTACTTTTCTATTTTTTAAGAATTTAAATAATATACTTCTTTTAGTGAGAATGTTTTAACTTAACTATGTTTTTAAATTTTATTAAATTTTAATATGTATAAGTGATTAACAAAAATAATATAAAACCCATTACTTAATAAATAAAAAAATGCAACATCGACATCACACAGCTCCAACCCAAATCACCATAACTTTACATTCAAAACACCATAACTTTACATTCAAAACCCACACTACCACGTCAGCAAAAAAATTTGCAAACAAAAACCCACACCATCAACCATAACAAATTGTCTTAAATAAACTGAAACACTATGCTCATTCCAATATACTCTCCTCTTGTACCGCCTTTTATAAACTCCCCAGTATCAAAAGTACTAGTTACAAAATCAGTGTTTACTTTGCAAGCTAACACAATCCAATTTACACAAGTTAAGCTGTATCACCACCTCTTAACCTATCAATCAGCCTAAGTTCTAAAACAAAATCTTAGCAAACACTTCCAAAAATCAAACATGATCGGCATAAAAAAATTGCACCAGTTGACACACCATTACAACAAGTATTGGGAAAAAATGTTGATATAGATCAGCTTGTGAAATCAGTCCAGTGTTCTCGGGTTCATGATCAGCAGATGTACCGTTAGTTGGTGTAGGGCCCACAACGTCACTTCCTACGTTGGTTTGGTTTACAGGTGTATCATCTTCTTCAGAATGGTTGTCGGTGAGTATAATAACTGCAAACTTATGCTCTGGTGTATGTTGCTGATTGAATTTTCCAGGAAGATTTGGAGAAATTTTGTGACAATCTTCACAAAGGTCGAAGCCGATTTCCTCTGAGCAATCCGTGCATTTGTAACGGTCGCCGACTAGTGGATACATCTGTTGAACAAAAAAACCAGAATCAGTTAAAAAGTAAGCTAAATTTGCAGCAGTGTAATTATTTTTGGAAAGTCTTTGAATCAGTTCAAGAATCAATATAAGAAACGGCATTTCAACCAATTCACACAGAACGAGTCAGTTTGAAGAAGACTACTCATACAGAAAGTCTTTAACGAGTTTTGTAACGGTCGACAGTTCACCCTTTAGTTCAAATTCCATTTATAATTCAGAATAAGGTTTGGGTCAAAACACGTAATTTGAAGTATAGGTTAGGTTGACGTATTATCATCTTAACAAAAATATCATCACTAATTAAAAAGGGAGTACTATATGTCTATATATGACACTTAAAAGAATTAAATCAAGAAATTGGTTTGGGTCAAAATACAATTAATTTAAGGAATTAATTTTAACTTCCTAAATATAAGCAACTTATAAAGGTTTAAGAATTAGAATCCACTTAAGGCTAACTATAGATATAAGTTGAGCATAAAAAGAAGATTACCCCACAATGATCACAACCAACTCCAAAGTGAACTTTGCGGCCTGAACTAGACACGTGCTCAGACATAGATACAGTTGAAGATTCAACACCATTCGTAACTTGCATTGACAGAATTAGTTAAGTTTCAGATCATATAAATCTACGATACACCACACCAATTTAATAAAGGCAAAAAAAATGAACAGATAGAGTTCAATAAGACTTATTTGTTTTTTTCTGTATCATATTTGTTCAAAAGTTTTAGCCTCTTATTGAAATAATAAGAATAAATAATAAATAATTAAAAGACATAATTACGCGGTTGGTCTATGTGCTTTGTAGCGTATTGCACGGATGACCTTAAACCTTTTTTTTTGCATGGTTGGTCACAGTGATTTGCATGAGTAACATTGGTGGTCCCTGTCCCCGACGTCTGTTACTATGATGTAACCGTCATGTGCTCCTCACGTGAGGGCAATTTAGTCCATTCCTTTTTATCTCCTTTAAACGTCACCTGAAGCCCCGCCCACCTCTATCCTCTTACTTTTTAAAACCCTAATCGCTCCCAACATATTATCAGTACTAATATTAACATAGGTTGTTACAACACCGGCATTACCATTGAAACACTACAAACCATGGGGACCAACCGCGTTATTTTGTCCAAGTAAAAAACCCACCATATTTGACCCACAAAATGTATAACAGATTCTATATGGCTTAGATATATCGTGAGAAATTGTAACATACCTGTTGATGCGATTTTTTGCTCAGACGTTTCACTAAGCTTGTTGATAGCCACTTTTTTTGCATTATATTCTTCTGATAAATGCTGCTCCAAGAAACGGTCAAGATCACAACAGACTTTTGGATACCCGTTTGGATGCACATTTTGACACACAGGGCATCGACATTGCTCATTCGTAACACCAACAATACACACTTCACAAAACACTAGAACAACACGCAACAGTTGGTTATTTTGGTGCAGATCGGGTTCGGGTCAAAACGCTGGGTGGATCCACCAACACGTTTTCTCCCTTTTAGTATTTTTTTTTTTTTAAAATGAGGCTGTACATGAGAATACAGAAGCTATATTTTTCATATAATATCTACTTTATTTATTAGAATATTTCAATTCAGGAGTTAAAATATTTGAATAATATCCTGGGCAAGTTGGTCTGGAAAACTTGAAGTAGCTTTTTGATATAATATCGACTAACCCATTGGATTTGTTTAGCTTTGACCAATATTAGTTAAGTCGGCCGACGCGTGGTATGAAACTAACGCGTTCCCGTGTTACCCAAAAACACCTAAAAAGTCGGTCAACGCTAGATAGTTGGGTCAAAATTGGGCTGAGTAAGTCAAAGTCAATGTTGGTCAACGCCCATCCCCGACTCGTCTCTCCAAAGTCCCGACCGACTCGTCCCCGAGTCGTGACTTTTACAACCTTGACCAACATTCAAACCAGACCGACAAGATAAGTTGGGGCTAAAACAACCCAAATCGAACCATTTTCAAGTAAATGGGTAGAGATTGCCACATCTATTCACGACGAAGGTTTTTTAGGCTTACCATGACCACAGTTAAGTACAACAGGTTGATATAGAATCTCTTTACAAATTCTACATACTACATCGGTGACAGAAACCCGCTCGTTACATCCTTCAACAGTCAGATTTTCAATAACTTCATCATTCGTATTGCAATTGTTATCAGAAGTAGTACACTCCAATGATGTCATTGGCTCACTTGAACGGGATAACGCTATATATCTATCAAACTGCGTCGAGAATGTTCCACTGGTCTTTTCTTCCTCTGCCACAATAAATATAAAATGACACAATTAAAGCACACGAAATAAACTAAAAGGCTACCAAAAAAGGCGTAATTGTTGGATTATAATATACCCATGATTTGAGTTTCCCTTTTTTGATAAACTTCGGGATAAAGCTTAAGAAGCAAAAAGTGAAGCAGCCAACAAATACTCGGAAGATGATGATACGAGTGTCTACAAAGAGGGCAGCGAGATTCATGCCGAGTGTTCATAGATTTGAAGACGCACCAAAAACATGAAAGATGGCCACACGCTACAAAACAATGACAAAAAGTAATCAATAACACATTATTCATTTAATCAAGTAACATTTTAATTTAATTGTGGCTTTTGAATTCCATTCTTACCCAATACAACTGGCTTGCAGATGAGTTCCCTGCAAAGTAAATATAAAAAGTTAAAAAACACAGTAATATAGTAATAATATTACCTACTAATATTTTAACTTTTGCATAACTTTCTTGAATAATTAAAATAAAAAAAAGTTATGTTTGAGAAAAAAATCAGTCAAATGAAAATTCATTGAGTTAGTTTTAAAACACTTCAACAAAACTTATAAACTGATAGCATAATAAATATATATAGATTCTTGAAAACCCTAAATGATCACTCAAACAAATTCAAATAGACGTCAAATAAAGAGACATATATGATGTTTAGATGTAAAATAAATATATATAGATTCTTGAAAACCCTAAATGATATCGATAGGACTGAATACTTACAAGCAGATACAACATTTGAAGTCGCCGGAATATTCGTCACTCTCGCCGTCGGTAGCGGAAGAAGAGGCGGAGGTAGCAGCGGCTGTGGTTGAAGTGGTAGCAACGGTGGTTGAAGTAGCGGAGGCGGTAGTGGAAGAATAAGCGGCAGCGGAGATGGCATTAGCAGCGGCGGCAAGGGCAATGGCAGCGGCTATGGTGGAATTGTTAGCAGCGGTGGTTGAAGTAACAGCGGCGGTGTTGGCAGTATCAGCGAGTGAGGTGGCAATTTCAGCGGCTCTGGTGGAAGTTGTAGCAGCGGCGGTGGAAATGGAAGCGACGGCAGCGGTAGCAATGGCGGCGGCAGCGGAGGCAATGGCAGCGTTGGTGGAGGCAACGGTAGCGTTTGTATCGGCGATAGCGGAAGCGCGGGTGGCATGATCAGCGGCAGTGGCGGCGATGGTGGCTGGATCAGTATCCGGCGTATTCGTCACAAATGCGTAAAGTACTGGAAATAAAAGTTGAGCGTTTTTCATTTTTTTTTTTTACTTTATTTGTTAATGTTAATTCTTTTTATTTTTATTGACTTCAATTTAATTTTATATAATGTATGTATAGTGGAATAGTGGATTACCAGTGAAATGACCCGTGAAATCACGAGTTTGTTTAAACGAAACAGTTTAATGCTAGGTAATAAGTGAACGTAAATGCTAAAGTTATTTAATTTAATGACACGTGGAACCACATAGTCCGACTAAGAAACTCGTCAGCTAAACATTTCATCAAACACCTAAAATGCATATTTAACAATCCACATCCAATCATAAGAGATAATATTGGTTGTCATTTTATTTTAAAAGTGTAAATTAAAATATAAATTTAGAATTGGTTTCATTCTGCTCAATTTTTATACTTTCTCGTACTCAATTCAAAATAATTAATTAAAATAATTTAAAATTATTTAATCTTAATAATTAAAATAATTATTAATAAGATTTAATAATAATAATTAATTAATAAGATTTAAATTTAATTTAAAATTATTTAGATTAATGACATCACCCATCATGCTTAGATTTTTTTCTTTTTCTTTTTAATTTTTTCTTAACAAATGAATAAACCTAATAATAACATCATCATTTTATTAACAAATGAAACTATAGATATTGGATAGTGGATAACAGAAATTTATACTGAGTAGAAGTTTTAGAAATTTATACTGAGTAGAAGGTTTTGGTTTTTTTACAATTTATAAAGACAAAATGATGCGATTGATCCCTATAATTTGTACTATCTATATAAGTGCCTTTTAAACATTTTGTTTCTTGGTTGATCATCGTGGTTAGCAACAATTACATAGTTGGTCCTGATATTTATTAATGATTGTGACGATTCGGAAATTTTCGATCAAATTTAAATTTAATCTTTAAATGTTTCCGACACGATAAGCAAAGTCTGTAATGTTGAGTCTCGAAATTTTTGGAACTGTGTTCATATAATCAATTACCCTTTTATTCCTACGATTCATGAACGTCATAATTTGTATTAATTATATATATGTGTATATATATATTTAACTTGAAAATATGATAATTAAATATCTCATTAAGTATATTAACAAAGTATTATATATATATTTTCATACTACTAATTTAAAGAGTATTCGAACAATATATATGTTACTATTTAAACGACGTAATTAACTTATGTTAAAATGTATTACATACAATGTATTATGAGTATAAATACAATCTTAAAAGTATTAAATACACTTAATAATATACAAAAACATATAAAGGATAGCTATACTCTTATTTCCGTTCATTTTTCTCAAGAATCCTACTCGTGTTCATACAGTATATATACACGTATTATACGAGTCTTCTAGAAGTATTTACTATTGATATATACTAATAAAAATCTGTATTATTGGAGTATTATGTCATGCATGACATCATCAATCTTATTATGTCATGCATGACATCATCAATTTAACTTATACTAGATGTTAGTCAAAAAACGACAACATAAAGTATTCACTATTCGTATACACCAATAGTAATTTGCATGATTGATGTATTATGTCATGCATGACATCATCAATCTTATTATGTCATGCATGACCTCATGGTATTTAACTTATCCTAGATATTTGTCATAAAACAACAAAATTCAACTAGTATATAAAGACCTTACATGGTATTTTTTTTACACACATTTACATCCATTCTACTTTTAATTCTCTTTCAAGTATTTTCTTATTCTTTCTCTCTAAAAACACTCTCTAATATCCTCTCTTCAAGTTCTAATAAGCCTTCATTATCTACAACAAAAACTAGTTACAAAAAAATAATCCATAAACACCATAGAAGTAGTAATCAAGAACACCTCATTTGATTTAAGTTTTGCTTTCAAGTTTGGTTATCTTTAAGTACCCTTTCAAGGAGTCTTTCAAGCTCTAGAAATCCTCTTCATATTCAGCTACTTCCCTTTCTTAAATCAAGGTTTGTGAATCCAAGGACGTCGGCTATATTTTAATAAGTTGAAAACTTGTTAAAACTATACTTTTACGACTGTGTGTATATAGTCCCATTTTTAAACTCTACAAATATTTTGGGATGAGAATACATGCATCTTTTATTTTTTGAAATAGACACAAGTACTTAAATATATATTCTATGTTGAGTTGTACCTTTGTATATATCCCTAATAGTCTGGTAACTATTTGTTACATGTGGTTAACATGTAAGCGCGAATCCTATTGATAGATCTATTGGGTTTGACAACCCCACTCGGGCTAGTTAGCACTAGTCCTAACGGGTATTTAGTACTTTGTTTTACTACACTTGGTACGGTGTAGAGATAACTTTGAAAAGGGAATATGCACGGAAAACATCTGTTAAGTATAGTTACTGGGCGCTCAACAACATATAGAATATCTTTGCTGAAACGTTTATAACATGAAATCTTGTGGTCTATTATTATATCTTATGCTGGCTTTAAAACCTATATCTCACTAACCTTTGTGTTGACTGTTTAAGCATGTTTATTCTCAGGTCCTTAAGAAAGTCTTCCGCTGTTACATTATCTGAGCAAGCTGTGCATGGAGTCTCATGCATTTGTTTAAATGAAGTATTGCATTCAATAAAACCTTTGTCATGTATTATATTCAACTGTTATGTCACGTGTGTAGTATTTGAAAACTAATGTAATAGGGGATTATTCCTTAAATAATCGTCCATTTGTTTAAAACATGCATTATGTGTGACGACCCGAAAATTTCCGACCAAATTTAAACTTAACCTTTATATGCTTCCGACACGATAAGCAGAATTTGTAATGTTGAATCTCAAAAAGTTTGGAACTACATTCATGTAATCAATTATCCTTTGACCGTGTTCGACGATTCACGAACAATTATGTGTATATAGATATGTATATATAATATATAATATTAACTGAAAACATTAACAAAGTATTAGATATATGATACTTTACATGAATGTATTTGTTTCGATATATTTATTGACAGAATTAAGAGATAACATCAAATGATTGAATTATCAGATACATTATGATATGATTACGGGCCTATGTTATGAGGTCCACTGTAATTTAAGAAATCTATTCTTTTTGACCACTCATTACTTAACTAGTATGATAAAATAACGATATTTATATTTTATTTTATCAAATATATATAACGATTTAAATCAATATTATATATATTTATACGCGTATTATACGTACATAGTTTTATACTTTTACTATACTTTAACTTTACTTTTGAAATGTCCCGTTCTTATTGATTAAAAACGTTCCATATTAATTGATTTCGTTGCGAGGTTTTGACCTCTATATGAGACGTTTTTCAAAGACTGCATTCATTTTTAAACAAACCATAACCTTTATTTCATCAATAAAGGTTTAAAAAGCTTTACGTAGATCATCAAATAATGATAATCTAAAATATCCTGTTTACACACGACCATTACATAATGGTTTACAATACAAATATGTTACAACAAAATAAGTTTCTTGAATGCAGTTTTTACACAATATCATACAAGCATGGACTCCAAATCTTGTCCTTATTTAAGTATGCGACAGCGGAAGCTCTTAATAATCACCTGAGAATAAACATGCTTAAAACGTCAACAAAAATGTTGGTGAGTTATAGGTTTAACCTATATATATCAAATCGTAACAATAGACCACAAGATTTCATATTTCAATACACATCCCATACATAGAGATAAAAATCATTCATATGGTGAACACCTGGTAACCGACAATAACAAGATGCATATATAAGAATATCCCCATCATTCCGGGACACCCTTCGGATATGATATAAATTTCGAAGTACTAAAGCATCCGGTACTTTGGATGGGGTTTGTTAGGCCCAATAGATCTATCTTTAGGATTCGCGTCAATTAGGGTGTCTGTTCCCTAATTCTTAGATTACCAGACTTAATAAAAAGGGGCATATTCGATTTCGATAATTCAACCATAGAATGTAGTTTCACGTACTTGTGTCTATTTTGTAAATCATTTATAAAACCTGCATGTATTCTCATCCCAAAAATATTAGATTTTAAAAGTGGGACTATAACTCACTTTCACAGATTTTTACTTCGTCGGGAAGTAAGACTTGGCCACTGGTTGATTCACGAACCTATAACAATATATACATATATATCAAAGTATGTTCAAAATATATTTACAACACTTTTAATATATTTTGATGTTTTAAGTTTATTAAGTCAGCTGTCCTCGTTAGTAACCTACAACTAGTTGTCCACAGTTAGATGTACAGAAATAAATCGATAAATATTATCTTGAATCAATCCACGACCCAGTGTATACGTATCTCAGTATTGATCACAACTCAAACTATATATATTTTGGAATCAACCTCAACCCTGTATAGCTAACTCCAACATTCACATATAGAGTGTCTATGGTTGTTCCGAAATATATATAGATGTGTCGAAATGATAGGTCGAAACATTGTATACGTGTCTATGGTATCTCAAGATTACATAATATATAATACAAGTTGATTAAGTTATGGTTGGAATAGATTTGTTACTAATTTTCACGTAGCTAAAATGAGAAAAATTATCCAATCTTGTTTTACCCATAACTTCTTCATTTTAAATCCGTTTTGAGTGAATCAAATTGCTATGGTTTCATATTGAACTCTATTTTATGAATCTAAACAAAAAAAGTATAGGTTTCTAGTCGGAAAAATAAGTTACAATTCGTTTTTGTAAAGGTAGTCATTTCAGTCGAAAGAACGACGTCTAGATGACCATTTTAGAAAACATACTTCCACTTTGAGTTTAACCATAATTTTTGGATATAGTTTTATGTTCATAATAAAAATCATTTTCTCAGAATAAAAACTTTTAAATCAAAGTTTATCATAGTTTTTAATTAACTAACCCAAAACAGCCCGCGGTGTTACTACGACGGCGTAAATCCGGTTTTACGGTGTTTTTCGTGTTTCCAGGTTTTAAATCATTAAGTTAGCATATCATATAGATATAGAACATGTGTTTAGTTGATTTTAAAAGTCAAGTTAGAAGGATTAACTTTTGTTTGCGAACAAGTTTAGAATTAACTAAACTATGTTCTAGTGATTACAAGTTTAAACCTTCGAATAAGATAGCTTTATATGTATGAATCGAATGATGTTATGAACATCATTACTACCTTAAGTTCCTTGGATGAACCTACTGGAAAAGAGAAAAATGGATCTAGCTTCAATGGATCCTTGGATGGCTCAAAGTTCTTGAAGCAAAATCATGACACGAAAACAAGTTCAAGTAAGATCATCACTTGAAATAAGATTGTTATAGTTATAGAAATTGAACCAAAGTTTGAATATGATTATTACCTTGTATTAGAATGATAACCTACTGTAAGAAACAAAGATTTCTTGAGGTTGGATGATCACCTTACAAGATTGGAAGTGAGCTAGCAAACTTGAAAGTATTCTTGATTTTATGAAACTAGAACTTTTAGAATTTATGAAGAACACTTAGAACTTGAAGATAGAACTTGAGAGAGTTCAATTAGATGAAGAAAATTGAAGAATGAAAGTGTTTGTAGGTGTTTTTGGTTGTTGGTGTATGGATTAGATATAAAGGATATGTAATTTTGTTTTCATGTAAATAAGTCATGAATGATTACTCATATTTTTGTAATCTTATGAGATATTTCATGCTAGTTGCCAAATGATGGTTCCCACATGTGTTAGGTGACTCACATGGGCTGCTAAGAGCTGATCATTGGAGTGTATATACCAATAGTACATACATCTAAAAGCTGTGTATTGTACGAGTACGAATACGGGTGCATACGAGTAGAATTGTTGATGAAACTGAACGAGAATGTAATTGTAAGCATTTTTGTTAAGTAGAAGTATTTTGATAAGTGTATTGAAGTCTTTCAAAAGTGTATAAATACATATTAAAACACTACATGTATATACATTTTAACTGAGTCGTTAAGTCATCGTTAGTCGTTACATGTAAGTGTTGTTTTGAAACCTTTAGGTTAACGATCTTGTTAAATGTTGTTAACCCAATATTTATAATATCAAAAGAGATTTTAAATTATTATATTATCATGATATTATGATGTACGAATATCTCTTAATATGATATATATACATTAAATGTCGTTACAACGATAAACGTTACATATATGTCTCGTTTCAAAATCATTAAGTTAGTAGTCTTGTTTTTACATATGTAGTTCATTGTTAATATAATTAATGATATGTTTACTTATCATAATATCATGTTAACTATATATATAACCATATATATGTCATCATATAGTTTTTTTACAAGTTTTAACGTTCGTGAATCACCGGTCAACTTGGGTGGTCAATTGTCTATATGAAACCTATTTCAATTAATCAAGTCTTAACAAGTTTGATTGCTTAACATGTTGGAAACATTTAATCATGTAAACATCAATCTCAATTAATATATATAAACATGGAAAAGTTCGGGTCACTACAGTACCTACCCGTTAAATAAATTTCGTCCCGAAATTTTAAGCTGTTGAAGGTGTTGACGAATCTTCTGGAAATAGATGCGGGTATTTCTTCTTCATCTGATCTTCACGCTCCCAGGTGAACTCGGGTCCTCTACGAGCATTCCATCGAACCTTAACAATTGGTATCTTATTTTGCTTAAGTCTTTTAACCTCACGATCCATTATTTCGACGGGTTCTTCGATGAATTGGAGTTTTTCGTTGATTTGGATTTCATCTAACGGAATAGTGAGATCTTCTTTAGCAAAACATTTCTTCAAATTCGAGACGTGGAAAGTGTTATGTACAGCCGCGAGTTGTTGAGGTAACTCAAGTCGGTAAGCTACTGGTCCGACACGATCAATAATCTTGAATGGTCCAATATACCTTGGATTTAATTTCCCTCGTTTACCAAATCGAACAACGCCTTTCCAAGGTGAAACTTTAAGCATGACCATCTCTCCAATTTCAAATTCTATATCTTTTCTTTTAATGTCAGCGTAGCTCTTTTGTCGACTTTGGGCGGTTTTCAACCGTTGTTGAATTTGGATGATCTTCTCGGTAGTTTCTTGTATAATCTCCGGACCCGTAATCTGTCTATCCCCCACCTCACTCCAACAAATCGGAGACCTGCACTTTCTACCATAAAGTGCTTCAAACGGCGCCATCTCAATGCTTGAATGGTAGCTGTTGTTGTAGGAAAATTCTGTTAACGGTAGATGTCGATCCCAACTGTTTCCGAAATCAATAACACATGCTCGTAGCATGTCTTCAAGCGTTTGTATCGTCCTTTCGCTCTACCCATCAGTTTGTGGATGATAGGCAGTACTCATGTCTAGACGAGTTCCTAATGCTTGCTGTAATGTCTGCCAGAATCTTGAAATAAATCTGCCATCCCTATCAGAGATAATAGAGATTGGTATTCCATGTCTGGAGACGACTTCCTTCAAATACAGTCGTGCTAACTTCTCCATCTTGTCATCTTCTCTTATTGGTAGGAAGTGTGCTGATTTGGTGAGACGATCAACTATTACCCAAATAGTATCAAAACCACTTGCAGTCCTTGGCAATTTAGTGATGAAATCCATGGTAATGTTTTCCCATTTCCATTCCGGGATTTCGGGTTGTTGAAGTAGACCTGATGGTTTCTGATGCTCAGCTTTGACCTTAGAACACGTCAAACATTCTCCTACGTATTTAGCAACATCGGCTTTCATACCCGGCCACCAAAAATGTTTCTTGAGATCCTTGTACATCTTCCCCGTTCCAGGATGTATTGAGTATCTGGTTTTATGAGCTTCTCTAAGTACCATTTCTCTCATATCTCCAAATTTTGGTACCCAAATCCTTTCAGCCCTATACCGGGTTCCGTCTTCCCGAATATTAAGATGCTTCTCCGATCCTTTGGGTATTTCATCCTTTAAATTTCCCTCTTTTAAAATTCCTTGTTGCGCCTCCTTTATTTGAGTAGTAATGTTATTATGAATCATTATATTCATAGATTTTACTCGAATGGGTTCTCTATCCTTCCTGCTCAAGGCATCGGCTACCACATTTGCCTTCCCCGGGTGGTAACGAATCTCAAAATCGTAATCATTCAATAATTCAATCCACCTACGCTGCCTCATATTCAGTTGTTTCTGATTAAATATGTGTTGAAGACTTTTGTGGTCGGTATATATAATACTTTTGACCTCATATAAGTAGTGCCTCCAAGTCTTTAATGCAAAAACAACCGCGCCTAATTCCAAATCATGCGTCGTATAATTTTGTTCGTGAATCTTCAATTGTCTAGACGCATAAGCAATCACCTTCGTTCGTTGCATTAATACACAACCGAGACCTTGCTTTGATGCGTCACAATAAATCACAAAATCATCATTCCCTTCAGGCAATGACAATATAGGTGCCGTAGTTAGCTTTTTCTTCAATAACTGAAACGCTTTCTCTTGTTCATCATTCCATTCAAATTTCTTCCCTTTATGCGTTAATGCAGTCAAGGGTTTTGCAATTTTGGAAAAGTCTTGGATGAACCTTCTGTAGTAACCAGCTAGTCCTAAAAACTGGCGTATGTGTTTCGGAGTTTTCGGGGTTTCCCACTTTTCAACAGTTTCTATCTTTGCCGGATCCACCTTAATACCTTCTTTGTTCACTATGTGACCGAGGAATTGAACTTCTTCCAACCAAAATGCACACTTTGAAAACTTAGCGTACAATTCTTCCTTCCTCAATACTTCTAACACCTTTCTCAAATGTTCACCGTGTTCTTGGTCATTCTTTGAGTAAATAAGTATGTCATCAATGAAAACAATGACAAACTTGTCAAGGTATGGTCCACACACTCGGTTCATAAGGTCCATGAACACAGCTGGTGCATTAGTTAAACCAAACGGCATGACCATAAACTCATAATGACCGTAACGTGTTCTGAAAGCAGTCTTTGGAATATCATCTTCTTTCACCCGCATTTGATGATACCCGGAACGTAAGTCAATCTTTGAATAAACAGACGAGCCTTGTAGTTGATCAAATAAGTCGTCGATTCTCGGTAGTGGGTAGCGGTTCTTGATGGTAAGTTTGTTCAACTCTCGGTAGTCGATACACAACCTGAATGTACCATCTTTCTTCTTGACAAACAAAACAGGAGCTCCCCACGGTGATGTGCTTGGTCGAATGAAACCACGCTCTAAAAGTTCTTGTAATTGGCTTTGCAGTTCTTTCATCTCGCTGGGTGCGAGTCTGTAAGGAGCACGAGCTATTGGTGCAGCTCCTGGTACAAGATCTATTTGAAATTCAACGGATCGATGTGGGGGTAATCCCGGTAATTCTTTCGGAAATACATCGGGAAATTCTTTTGCAATGGGAACATCATTGATGCTCTTTTCTTCAGTTTGTACTTTCTCGACGTGTGCTAGAACAGCATAGCAACCTTTTCTTATTAGTTTTTGTGCCTTCAAATAACTAATAAGATGTAGCTTCGTGTTGCCCTTTTCTCCGTACACCATTAAGGGTTTTCCTTTTTCTCGTATAATGCGAATTGCATTTTTGTAACAAACGATCTCCGCTTTCACTTCTTTCAACCAGTCCATACCAATTATCACATCAAAACTCCCTAACTCTACTGGTATCAAATCAATCTTAAATGTTTCGCTAACCAGTTTAATTTCTCGATTCCGACATATATTATCTGCTGAAATTAATTTACCATTTGCTAATTCGAGTAAAAATTTACTATCCAAAGGCGTCAATGGACCACTTAATTTAGCACAAAAATCTCTACTCATATAGCTTCTATCCGCACCCGAATCAAATAAAACGTAAGCAGATTTATTGTCAATAAGAAACGTACCCGTAACAAGCTCCGGGTCTTCCTGTGCCTCTACCGCATTAATATTGAAAACTCTTCCACGGCCTTGTCCATTCGTGTTCTCCTGGTTCGGGCAATTTCTAATAATGTGGCCTGATTTTCCACATTTATAACAAACTACATTGGCATAACTTGCTCCGACACTACTTGCTCCGCCATTACTCGTTCCGACACCATTTGTTCCTTTCGTTCTATTAACCCCTGGTCCGTAGACCTCACACTTCACCGCGCTATGACCATTTCTTTTACACTTGTTGCAAAATTTGGTGCAGAACCCCGAGTGATTCTTTTCACACCTTTGGCATAGTTGCTTCTGATTGTTGTTGTTGTTGCGGTTATTATTGTTGTTGGGATGATTGTTGTAGTTGCTGTTGTTGTTGTTGTTGTTGTTGTTGTTGTTGGGCCGTTTGTTGTAGTTGCGATTGATGTTGCGATTGTTGGGATAATTGTTGCGATTATTGTTGTAATTGTTGTTGTTGTTGTATTGGTGATTCTTATCACCGTTTTCCTCCCACTTTCTTTTGACTTGCTTCACATTGGCCTCTTTAGCAGTCTGTTCTTTAATTCTTTCTTCAATCTGGTTCACTAGTTTGTGAGCCATTCTACATGCCTGTTGTATGGAGGCGGGCTCGTGTGAACTTATATCTTCTTGGATTCTTTCCGGTAATCCTTTCACAAACGCGTCGATCTTCTCTTCCTCATCTTCGAATGCTCCCGGACACAATAGGCACAATTCTGTGAATCGTCTTTCGTACGTGGTAATATCAAATCCTTGGGTTCGTAACCCTCTAAGTTCTGTCTTGAGCTTATTGACCTCGGTTCTGGGACGGTACTTCTCGTTCATCAAGTGCTTGAATGCTGACCACGGTAGTGCGTACGCATCATCTTGTCCCACTTGCTCTAGATAGGTATTCCACCATGTTAACGCAGAACCTGTGAAGGTATGCGTAGCGTACTTCACTTTATCCTCTTCAGTACACTTACTTATGGCAAACACCGATTCAACCTTCTCGGTCCACCGTTTCAATCCGATCGGTCCTTCGGTTCCATCAAATTCCAAAGGTTTGCAGGCAGTGAATTCTTTGTAGGTGCATCCTACACGATTTCCTGTACTGCTAGATCCAAGGTTATTGTTTGTATGTAGCGCAGCCTGTACTGCGGCTATGTTTGAAGCTAGAAAAGTACGGAATTCCTCTTCATTCATATTCACGGTGTGTCGAGTAGTCGGTGCCATTTCCTTCAAAATAGTTAAATGGAACAAGTTAATCATACAGAATATTAAGAGTAGTTAATAGTATTTCGTAGCATAATATGAACTCATTTATAAAAGCTTTTTCTTCATATTAGCGTTTTATAAGTTTAAATTCGGGTAGTACCTACCCGTTAAGTTCATACTTAGTAGCTAATATACAATTCAACTACTACAATTCTATATGAAAAACTGATTATAATAATATTTCGCGTTCAAACTTTTATACAATATTTTACAAACTTACAATACCGCTTATTTTACATAAAGCATGAAATATAGCACACAATAACTTTGATACAAGATAGTTGTGAAGACAATTCTAGCTAGTACACAAGTCGTTCAGCAAAGGCAATAAAGACACGTAATTCATACGTCCAGAAACAAGTCATGCATTCTGGTTTTACTAGGACTACTTCCCATCCTTGGTCTTGTGCAACATAACCGTTATGGCCGTTGATAAGACAGCGTGTTGTAACGTCATCAAAGGGATGAGGGTTACGTAATGTCCAACAGTCCCGTAATAATCTAAAAACCTCATTTCTTACCCCAATTACCGACTCCGTCACTTGTGGAAACGTTTTGTTTAATAGTTGTAGCCCGATGTTCTTGTTCTCACTTTGGTGAGAAGCGAACATTACTAATCCGTAAGCATAACATGCTTCTTTATGTTGCATGTTAGCCGCTTTTTCTAAATCACGAAGTCCAATATTCGGATATATTGAGTCAAAATAATTTCTTAACCCGTTGCGTAAAATAGCATTTGGGTTCCCCGCAATATATGCATCAAAGTAAACACATTGTAACTTATGGGTTTCCCAATGTGATATCCCCCATCTTTCAAACGAAAGTCTCTTATAAACCAAGACATTCTTGGAACGTTCTTCGAATGTCTTACAAACTGATCTCGCCTTAAATAGTTGTGCCGAAGAATTCTGGCCGACTCTAGACAAGATTTCATCAATCATGTCTCCGGGTAGGTCTCTTAAAATATTGGGTTGTCTATCCATTTTGTGTTTTTAAACTGTAAAATAGACAAGAGTTAGATTCATAAAAAAAAATACTTATTAATACAAGCAATTTTTACATATATCATAAAGCATAAGAACACTATATTCCATATATTACACCACACGAATACAACTATCTTATTCCGACTCGCTCGTTTCTTCTTCTTTGGTTTTGGTTCGTTTTGCCAAGTTTCTAGGGATATATGATGTTCCCCTAATACGAGCCGTCGTTGTCCACATTGGTTTAGAAAAACCTGGTGGTTTAGAGGTTCCCGGGTCATTGTTACAACTTAAGGACTTCGGGGGTTGACGATACATATAAAGTTCATCGGGGTTGGAATTAGATTTCTCTATTTTTATGCCCTTTCCCTTATTATTTTCTTTTGCCTTTTTAAATTCAGTTGGGGTAATTTCTATAACATCATAGGAATTTTCGTCAGAATCCGATTCATCGGAGAATTGGTAATCCTCCCAATATTTTGCTTCCTTGGCGGAAACACCATTGACCATAATTAACTTTGGTCGGTTGGTTGAGGATTTTCTTTTACTTAACCATTTTATTATTTCCCCCACCGGTTCTATTTCTTCATCCGGTTCCGATTCTTCTTCCGGTTCCGATTCTTCTTCCGGTTCCGACTCTTCTTCCGGTTCCTCTTCGGGAACTTGTGAATCAGTCCACAAATCATTCCAATTTACATTTGACTCTTCATTATTATTAGGTGAGTCAATGGGACTTGTTCTAGAGGTAGACATCTATCACATAATATCAAACACGTTAAGAGATTAATATATCACATAATATTCATATGTTAAAAATATATAGTTTCCAACAAAAATGTTAAGCAATCATTTTTAAAGAAAACACGGTCGAAGTCCAGACTCACTAATGCATCCTAACAAACTCGATAAGACACACTAATGCAAATTTTCTGGTTCTCTAAGACCAACGCTCGGATACCAACTGAAATGTCCCGTTCTTATTGATTAAAAACGTTCCATATTAATTGATTTCGTTGCGAGGTTTTGACCTCTATATGAGACGTTTTTCAAAGACTGCATTCATTTTTAAACAAACCATAACCTTTATTTCATCAATAAAGGTTTAAAAAGCTTTACGTAGATCATCAAATAATGATAATCTAAAATATCCTGTTTACACACGACCATTACATAATGGTTTACAATACAAATATGTTACAACAAAATAAGTTTCTTGAATGCAGTTTTTACACAATATCATACAAGCATGGACTCCAAATCTTGTCCTTATTTAAGTATGCGACAGCGGAAGCTCTTAATAATCACCTGAGAATAAACATGCTTAAAACGTCAACAAAAATGTTGGTGAGTTATAGGTTTAACCTATATATATCAAATCGTAACAATAGACCACAAGATTTCATATTTCAATACACATCCCATACATAGAGATAAAAATCATTCATATGGTGAACACCTGGTAACCGACAATAACAAGATGCATATATAAGAATATCCCCATCATTCCGGGACACCCTTCGGATATGATATAAATTTCGAAGTACTAAAGCATCCGGTACTTTGGATGGGGTTTGTTAGGCCCAATAGATCTATCTTTAGGATTCGCGTCAATTAGGGTGTCTGTTCCCTAATTCTTAGATTACCAGACTTAATAAAAAGGGGCATATTCGATTTCGATAATTCAACCATAGAATGTAGTTTCACGTACTTGTGTCTATTTTGTAAATCATTTATAAAACCTGCATGTATTCTCATCCCAAAAATATTAGATTTTAAAAGTGGGACTATAACTCACTTTCACAGATTTTTACTTCGTCGGGAAGTAAGACTTGGCCACTGGTTGATTCACGAACCTATAACAATATATACATATATATCAAAGTATGTTCAAAATATATTTACAACACTTTTAATATATTTTGATGTTTTAAGTTTATTAAGTCAGCTGTCCTCGTTAGTAACCTACAACTAGTTGTCCACAGTTAGATGTACAGAAATAAATCGATAAATATTATCTTGAATCAATCCACGACCCAGTGTATACGTATCTCAGTATTGATCACAACTCAAACTATATATATTTTGGAATCAACCTCAACCCTGTATAGCTAACTCCAACATTCACATATAGAGTGTCTATGGTTGTTCCGAAATATATATAGATGTGTCGACATGATAGGTCGAAACATTGTATACGTGTCTATGGTATCTCAAGATTACATAATATATAATACAAGTTGATTAAGTTATGGTTGGAATAGATTTGTTACTAATTTTCACGTAGCTAAAATGAGAAAAATTATCCAATCTTGTTTTACCCATAACTTCTTCATTTTAAATCCGTTTTGAGTGAATCAAATTGCTATGGTTTCATATTGAACTCTATTTTATGAATCTAAACAAAAAAAGTATAGGTTTCTAGTCGGAAAAATAAGTTACAATTCGTTTTTGTAAAGGTAGTCATTTCAGTCGAAAGAACGACGTCTAGATGACCATTTTAGAAAACATACTTCCACTTTGAGTTTAACCATAATTTTTGGATATAGTTTTATGTTCATAATAAAAATCATTTTCTCAGAATAAAAACTTTTAAATCAAAGTTTATCATAGTTTTTAATTAACTAACCCAAAACAGCCCGCGGTGTTACTACGACGGCGTAAATCCGGTTTTACGTTGTTTTTCGTGTTTCCAGGTTTTAAATCATTAAGTTAGCATATCATATAGATATAGAACATGTGTTTAGTTGATTTTAAAAGTCAAGTTAGAAGGATTAACTTTTGTTTGCGAACAAGTTTAGAATTAACTAAACTATGTTCTAGTGATTACAAGTTTAAACCTTCGAATAAGATAGCTTTATATGTATGAATCGAATGATGTTATGAACATCATTACTACCTTAAGTTCCTTGGATGAACCTACTGGAAAAGAGAAAAATGGATCTAGCTTCAATGGATCCTTGGATGGCTCAAAGTTCTTGAAGCAAAATCATGACACGAAAACAAGTTCAAGTAAGATCATCACTTGAAATAAGATTGTTATAGTTATAGAAATTGAACCAAAGTTTGAATATGATTATTACCTTGTATTAGAATGATAACCTACTGTAAGAAACAAAGATTTCTTGAGGTTGGATGATCACCTTACAAGATTGGAAGTGAGCTAGCAAACTTGAAAGTATTCTTGATTTTATGAAACTAGAACTTTTGGAATTTATGAAGAACACTTAGAACTTGAAGATAGAACTTGAGAGAGTTCAATTAGATGAAGAAAATTGAAGAATGAAAGTGTTTGTAGGTGTTTTTGGTCGTTGGTGTATGGATTAGATATAAAGGATATGTAATTTTGTTTTCATGTAAATAAGTCATGAATGATTACTCATATTTTTGTAATCTTATGAGATATTTCATGCTAGTTGCCAAATGATGGTTCCCACATGTGTTAGGTGACTCACATGGGCTGCTAAGAGCTGATCATTGGAGTGTATATACCAATAGTACATACATCTAAAAGCTGTGTATTGTACGAGTACGAATACTGGTGCATACGAGTAGAATTGTTGATGAAACTGAACGAGAATGTAATTGTAAGCATTTTTGTTAAGTAGAAGTATTTTGATAAGTGTATTGAAGTCTTTCAAAAGTGTATAAATACATATTAAAACACTACATGTATATACATTTTAACTGAGTCGTTAAGTCATCGTTAGTCGTTACATGTAAGTGTTGTTTTGAAACCTTTAGGTTAACGATCTTGTTAAATGTTGTTAACCCAATATTTATAATATCAAAAGAGATTTTAAATTATTATATTATCATGATATTATGATGTACGAATATCTCTTAATATGATATATATACATTAAATGTCGTTACAACGATAAACGTTACATATATGTCTCGTTTCAAAATCATTAAGTTAGTAGTCTTGTTTTTACATATGTAGTTCATTGTTAATATAATTAATGATATGTTTACTTATCATAATATCATGTTAACTATATATATAACCATATATATGTCATCATATAGTTTTTTTACAAGTTTTAACGTTCGTGAATCACCGGTCAACTTGGGTGGTCAATTGTCTATATGAAACCTATTTCAATTAATCAAGTCTTAACAAGTTTGATTGCTTAACATGTTGGAAACATTTAATCATGTAAACATCAATCTCAATTAATATATATAAACATGGAAAAGTTCGGGTCACTACAACTTTTACTTTACTTTAACTTTAATAATTCATACTTTAATAATTCACTTTAATAATTCATACTTTAATAATTCACTTTAATAATTCATACTTTAATAATTCACTTTAATAATTCATACTTTAATAATTCACTTTAATAATTCATACTTTAATAATTCATACTTTAATAATTCACTTTAATAATTCAAAAATCTATTATAAATAGAATTCAATAGGTTTTATTATTTCATAGAAACTTGAAAATATATTTCTCTAAACTCTCTCAATCGAATTACACATATATATATTTTCTTTGTATTATTTCAAGATATTATTAGTATACATAAAATACTACGACGGAGTTATATTCAGACGATTTTAAAATAAGTTTTCAAACGGGATAGAGCTAAGGAAATTATGGGTTATAGCTATGGAGGTTATGGGTATTGATCGAGGGTATTGCTCGTGAGGTCAACCTAACGTTTATCATTTTCGTTTCGTCTACGTACTTTCCTGCAATATTGAATCTCAATATTGATACGTGAGCACTCATAACTTAACTTTTATATTTCAATAGTGTATCCCTGACTAGTGCTCGAGTATATAGGATTATGCATGCTTGTACATTCGATATTGTCCTTAGATAGGTTTGTTGAATCCTGAATTAGATACATATGCTACTGAGATAGGGTATATGATATGCATGTCATTGGAAAGCTAGCGAAAAATTAAGAACTTTTCATTTAGATATCGAATGGTTTCGATGAACGGATTAGAAGTTATAGTCAACTGAATTTTAGTATTATTGTTAAAATGATTATTATTACTATCGTCGTTATTATTTTAATAGAAATATCATTGTTATAAAATATCATTATTACTATTATGTTAGTATTATCATTTTATCATAATAACATTTTTAGTAAATATAAATATTGTTATTTTTTTATAGAATAATAATAATTATTATTACAAAATAATACAACTTTTACTTATTATTATTATGATCAATATTATTTTATCAAATAAATAGGGGATACAAAGATATTTTTCACCACGCGTAATATAATTACATTAATAATACTTACCACTATAGTTTTACGATATTAAGTGAACTTTATAAATTTTACTACTTAAGATATATAAAAGTATATTTTATCATATATAAATGTTAATATAAATTTTTATTAATAAATGACTTTTATTATTATAAAATCTAATAAATATATTTAAGTATATAAAATGACTATAGTTAAGTTATATAATAAAAACGTATAAATTTTAGAAGTCATTTTGGGTTAAGTTGACTTTTGTTGACTTTTGCATATTAGTCTCGAGCATTAGGATTGTGGTACACTATGACTTGACCAAAAATTGTTAGACAAATATTGACCAACATATAAATATATATAATTAATATAGGTTCGTGAATCCGAGGCCAACCTTGCACTTGTTAAATGACGTTATATGTATTTTTACTACGAAATACAGTATGGTGAGTTTTATTTGCTCCCTTTTTAATTGCTTTTGCAATATATATTTTTGGGTGAGTATATAGTCCCTTTTAAACTTTAAATATTTTGGGATGAGAATACATGCGCTGTTTTTATAAATGATTTACGTTATGGACACAAGTGATCAAAACTAAATTCTTGGTTGAGTTGTACCATGGCATATCTCTTTATACTTGGTAACTGCAAATTACGTGAGGAGCGTAAACGCGAATCCTGTTGATAGATCTATTGGGCCTGACAAACCCCATCCTGACTATGGGATGCTTTAGTACTTCGAGGTTATATTAAACACAGCTGATCTGGTGTACTTCAGAGGGTAAAACATGAACGTTAAGGCTTGTTACCGGGTGCCTACAACTTATATAATACTTTTATACACTCGCGAGTGTACGGATATTTATAGAAACTGAAATCTTGTGGTCTATTACTATTACGGAAATGATTGATTATGATAAACTAATGAACTCACCAACCTTTTGGTTGACACTTTAAAGCATGTTTATTCTCAGGTATTAAAAAAATCTTCCGCTGTGCATTAGCTCATTTTAAGGATATTACTTGGAGTCATTCATGACATACTTTGAAAGACGTTGCATTCGAGTCGTTGAGTTCATCAAGATTAATATTAAGTCAATTATAGTTGGATGTAATATGAAATGGTATGCATGCCGTTAATTTTTGATGTAAAGAAAGTTTGTCTTTTAAAAACTAATGCAGTGTTTGTAAAATGTATCATATAGAGGTCAAATACCTCGCGATGTAATCAACTATTGTGAATCGTTTATAATGTATATGAACGGATCCTTTCAGTTGGTATCAGAGCGGTGGTCTTAGCGAACCAGGTCTTGCATTAGTGTGTCTAACTGATAGTTGTTAAGATGCATTAGTAAGTCTGGACTTCGACCGTGTCTGCATGTCAAAAGTTTTGCTTATCATTTTTAGTCGGAAATCATCTACTTACCATCCTTAGGAAATTACCTGCTTATCATTCTTAAGTCTAGACGCGTTTTCCTACATTTATTGCATAATAGTGTATTGATAATGCTAAAAACGAACATATATTTCATAGCATTATTCCTCAATAAAGACAAGCTTTTAGTTGCAATTGTTCTATTTACAAGTGATAATCGTTTAAATTATAAAAGGTGAAGACAAAAGACAGATTCGACGAATTGAAGACGCAAACGACCAAAAAGCTCAAAAGTACAAAAGACAATCAAAAAGGTTCCAATTATTGATAAGAAACGTCTTGAAATTACAAGAGTACAAGATTCAAAACGCAAAGTACAAAATATAAAATTGTACGCAAGGACGTTTGAAAATCCGGAACCGGGACCAGAGTCAACTCTTAACGCTCGACGCAACGGACTAAAAATTACAAGTTAACTATGTATATAAATATAATATAATATATAATTAATTATATTAATTATATATATATTATATATATATTATAAAACCGTCGGCAGAGAAAGACTCCAAGGGTGTGAGCTGTAAATTCATTCTCCGCGACTCGCGGAGTTTGAAGAGGATTTTACCGCGAGTCGCGGAGCCCCAAATTTCGACTTTTCCTATAAAAGCAACCGAATTCTGATCGCAATTCATAATCTTTTTCTCTCTTCTCTCATATGTAAACGATATATATATATATAATTTATATTTTAATTTTAATTTTAATTTTAATTATAATTCTAATAATAAGGGTATGTTAGCGAATATTGTAAGGGTGTAAGTCGAAATTCTGTCCGTGTAACGCTACGCTATTTTTAAATCATTGTAAGTTATGTTCAACCTTTTTATATTAATGTCTCGTAGCTAAGTTATTATTATGCTTATTTAAAATGAAGTAATCATGATGTTGGGCTAATTACTAAAATTGGGTAATTGGGCTTTGTACCATAATTGGGGTTTGGACAAAAGAACGACACTTGTGGAAATTAGACTATGGGCTATTAATGGGCTTTATATTTGTTTAACTAAATGAAAGTTTGTTAATGTTAATATAAAGATTTACAATTGGGCGTCCCTATAAATTACCATATACACTCGATCGGACACGATGGGCGGGGTATTTATATGTACGAATAATCGTTCATTTAACCGGACACGGGAATGGATTAATAGCCACTAGAATAATTAAAACAGGGGTGAAATTACATTCAAGGGTAATTGGTGTAATTGTTAACAAAGTAGTAAAACCTTGGTTTACACGCAGTCGATAACCTGGTGTATTCATTAAACAAAGTATTAAAACCTTGTTACAATTCGAATCCCCAATTAGTTGGAATATTTAACTTCGGGTATAATAATAATTTGACGAGGACACTCGCACTTTATATTTATGACTGATGGACTGTTATGGACAAAAACCAGACGGACATATTAAATAATCCAGGACAAAGGACAATTAACCCATGGGCATAAAACTAAAATCAACATGTCAAACATTATGATTACGGAAGTTTAAATAAGCATAATTCTTTTATTTCATATTTAATTTCCTTTATTTTATATTTAATTGCACTTCTAATTATCGCACTTTTATTTATTGTTATTTAATCGCACTTTTAATTATCGTACTTTTTAATTATCGCAATTTTATTTTATCGCACTTTTATTATTCGCAATTTCATTATCGTTATTTACTTTACGCTTTAATTTAAGTCTTGTATTTATTTTATATTTTACAATAGGTTTTAACTGCGACTAAAGTCTTAAAATCGACAAACCGGTCATTAAACGGTAAAAACCCCCCTTTATAATAATAATATTACTTATATATATATTTGTATTTTTATAAAAGTAAACTAATATAGCGTTGAGCTTTGTTTAAAGATTTCCCTGTGGAACGAACCGGACTTACTAAAAACTACACTACTGTACGATTAGGTACACTGCCTATAAGTGTTGTAGCAAGGTTTAAGTATATCCATTCTATAAATAAATAAATATCTTGTGTAAAATTGTATCGTATTTAATAGTTTTTTCTGCTAAAATATAAACTATTTCGTATACCTTAGCTTTAACATCAAGTATTTTTGGCGCCGCTGCCGGGGAAATCTCTTAAACGCCGGAAGTGCAACGCTAATATAAAAAAAAAAAAAAATTTTTTAGTTAACTTTTATTAAAATTCGTTTTTGTAAAAATACGTTTTAATTATTCAAAAATATAAAAAGAAAAACAAAAATATAAGTATTTTTTTTTAAATATTTAAGTTTTATAAGTTTCTTTATTTTTATTTTAGTTTATAAATATAAGTTTTATTAACTATCTTTTATTTATAGAAAAAAATTAAAAACAGAAAATAAAAAAAAAATAAATAAAGAAAAAACGCGTCGAATTTAAAGCTGTCATCTGAATTCTGGAACCCCGCGACTCGCGGGGTTTTCTTCATTAATTACCGCGACTCGCGGAGACTTTCTGACACGCCGACAGAAGCCCTAATTCAGCATTTATTACGGATTATTATTAATTATTATTAATATAAACCCTAATTATGTATTATTATTATAATTAAGTTTTATTTTAAAATTTCTTTTTATTTAATTTGTTTTATTTTGTTTAAATTAGTTTTATTAAATTGTAAAATTAGTAGTTTTATTAAATAAATAATATAAAAATAATATTTTTATAAAAATTATACTTTTTACAACTTTTTGTATATTTTTATATTTTGTCTTTTTTTAATCGTTGTAGCGTAATATTTGTATTTTTAGCTCATATTTAATTTTAAACTTAGTTTTTGCTATAGTTATTTTTACTCCTAGATTTTTAGGCTTTGCCGTAGAATTCCTTAAGTGCTTTTTCTTTAGACTAAGATTTAGGTACTTTAGAATTTTGCGACGCCATTTTAAGTTTTAGTTTCTTTTTAAGTTATTTCCATTTGGGATTTAGTTTTTCCTGTAAGCTTTAATATTTTTAGACACCTTTTACTATGTATCAATTATCATTCCAATTAATAATTTCAATTTGCGATTATAATTTTAAGTTAGTTGTAGTAATAAGGTTAGGTTAGTCAACTATTTTTAAGTTTTTATAAGTTTCTTTTATTTTTCCGTCACCTTTTATTTTTCAACCATTTTTTTTCTTTTTCGACCTTTTTCGACGAACTCTTTTTCTCTCTTATTTCTCGCTATTCTAGTTTTTAGGACTTAGAATTTTTTCTACTTCTTATCTAAATTTCTTAAAATTACGAAAATTTATTTTAAGTGGTTAAATTAATAGACATCAAAATTTTCTGGTTCGTAGTAATAGTTAGATTTGTACGTGGACCGGGTTATTGGAGCCAAACAGTCCTCAATTATATTGAGACCAAACGAATCCTGCCCCTCTGCTGCATCTTTTGGCTATTCGAAACGTGGGCAAAATCAGAAAAGTCTATTGATTGGATAACTTATTATAATTTTTCTTTCCTTTTTAAAAACTAATAGGATATTCAGTGAATGCACCGAGCAAGACGTTCATCACCTTTTGTACGTTCACCACCTGTAACTAGATCAAGACATTTAGCAAATATAACCGCCGTTGATTTTTCTTTAGAATCGTCATCCAGTCGATCAAGTACTTCAGTTCAAATTTTCGATAATCCATTTTTTGAACCCGACCTCACAATTGAGAATCCGGAGAATATTCAGGAACGGTTTGTAGATCCTGAACCATTAAACTTTCCTCCGGAGCCACCAATCATTCAAACAGAGATTGTTGAGGAACGAACCATTAAATCAGAATCATCTAGTGATACCGATTCAACAAATTCAATTATGGAGAATCTGGAACCTTTAAGTATGGAAGACCGAATGAGAGCTAAACGCACTGGCCAAGGTCACGCAATTACTCATCCAGACATTAATGCGCCAGATTATGAAATCAAAGGACAAATTTTACACATGGTGACTAATCAATGCCAATTTAGTGGTACGCCGAAGGAAGATCCAAATGAACATCTACGTACCTTTAATAGGATCTGCACACTATTTAAAATCCGAGAAGTGGAGGATGAACAGATATATCTCATGTTATTTCCCTGGACTTTAAAGGGAGAAGCCAAAGATTGGTTGGAATCGTTACCTGAAGGGGCGATCGATACATGGGATGTTTTAGTTGACAAATTTCTTAAACAATTCTTTCCTGCATCTAAAGCCGTAAGACTTCAAGCAGAAATTGTTACGTTCACACAGAAGCCAAATGAAACTCTATATGAGGCGTGGACAAGATATGGAAAGTTATTAAGAGGATGTCCGCAACATGGTTTAGACACCTGTCAAATAGTACAAATATTCTACCAAGGATGCGACATCACTACAAGGAAAGACATAGATATAGCAGCTGGTGGTTCTATTATGAAGAAAACCGAAACTGATGCTTACAAAATTATTGATAACACTGCTTCCCACTCACATGAGTGGCACCAAGAAAAAGATATCATTAGATCATCTAAAGCAGCTAGAGCCGATTCTAGCCATGACTTAGATTCCATTTCCGCAAAGATAGATGCTGTGGAGAGACGAATGGAAAAGATGACTAAGGATATTCACTCAATACGAATTAGTTGTGAGCAGTGTGGAGGACCACATTTGACAAAAGATTATCTCAGTATTGAATTAACAATGGAACAAAGAGAGAATATTTCATACATAAACCAAAGGCCTGGAAATAATTATCAGAATAATTATCAACCGCCAAGACCGATTTACAATCAAAACCAGAATTATAACCGAAATATTCCATACAACAACCAACAAGGTCCTAGCAATCAACAAGTATCCAATAATACTTACAATCAGCAAAGACCGAATTTTCAAAACAAACCACCACAACAAACCGATGATAAAAAACCGAATTTAGAAGATATGATGACGAAGCTAGTTGAAACTCAAACGCAGTTTTTCACATCTCAAAAACAAACTAATGAACAAAATGCTCAAGCATTTAGAAATCAACAAGCTTCTATTCAAAATCTGGAACAAGAAGTAAGTAACCTAGCAAGGTTAATAGGTGAAAGAAAACCGGGAAGTCTACCTAGTGATACAAACGCTAACCCCCGAAATGAAACAGCTAAAGCCATTACCACAAGAAGTGGTACAACACTTAAACCACCTGAAATACCTGTAACTTCTGATGAAACTATTCCTACTCCACAAGAACCACAACCTGATCAAGATAAGGAAAAAGAACCGGTAGTTGAAAAAGTTAATGAAGATAACACAGTTAAGGATAAACCTTATGTTAAACCATACCAACCACCACTTCCTTACCCGAGTAAAATGAAGAAAGAGAAACTTGAAGCCGAACAATCCAAATTCTTGGATATGTTTAAACAGATAAATGTAAATCTTCCTTTCATTGATGTGATTTCAGGAATGCCAAGATATGCTAAATTCTTGAAAGATCTAATCTCAAATAGAAAGAAAATGGAAGAACTCTCGGCTGTTACTATGAATGCTAATTGTTCAGCAGTGCTGTTGAATAAGATACCAGAAAAACTATCTGATCCAGGAAGTTTCACAATTTCATGTTTTCTGGGTAGTCTTAGTTCAATAGAAGCATTGGCAGACTTAGGTGCTAGTATAAATCTAATGCCGTATTCACTATACGCTAAACTAGACCTTGGAGAATTGAAACCAACCAGAATAAGCATACAACTAGCCGATAGATCAATAAAATATCCTAGAGGGATAATGGAGAACATGCTAGTTAAAGTTGGTACTTTAGTATTTCCAGTAGATTTTGTTGTTCTGGACATGGAAGAAGATTCTCAAGTTCCTCTCATATTAGGAAGATCATTCTTAAACACGGCTAAAGCAATGATAGACGTGTTCGGTAAGAAACTGACCCTAAGTATAGAGGATGAGAGTGTTACCTTTTCAGTTGATAGAGCAATGCAACAACCACAATCTGCAGATGATACATGTTATTATATTCAAACTATAGATGCACATGCAGAATTATTAGAAGAATTTCCAGAATTACAAGGAACAGGAGAATGTTCTTTAGGAGAAGGTAATGAACCAATTGATGAAGCTGAAATGTTAGCTACACTTATAGCTAATGGATATGAACCAACAACAGAAGAAATTCAAATGCTAAAAGAAGAAGACAGATATCGATATAAATCATCGATAGAAGAACCTCCGAAATTAGAGTTAAAACCACTTCCAAACCATTTGGAATACGCTTATTTACATGGTGAATCTGAATTACCTGTAATAATATCGTCTTCTCTTACTGAAAATGAGAAATCACAACTCATTTCTGTGTTAAAAGCTCATAAACCAGCCATTGCATGGAAGATTCATGATATTAAAGGAATAAGTCCTTCGTATTGCACACATAAAATCCTTATGGAGGAAGGTCATAAAACGTATGTGCAACGCCAACGAAGACTAAATCCTAATATGCAAGATGTAGTTAAGAAAGAGATTATTAAACTGCTAGATGCAGGTTTGATATATCCAATTTCTGATAGTCCATGGGTAAGCCCAGTTCAATGCGTGCCTAAGAAGGGTGGCATGACTGTCATTACAAATGAGAAAAATGAGCTTATTCCTACTAGGACTGTAACAGGATGGCGTGTATGTATTGATTATAGAAAATTAAATGACGCCACCAGAAAAGATCACTTTCCCTTACCTTTCATAGATCAAATGTTGGAAAGATTAGCCGGAAATAGTTACTATTGTTTTCTAGATGGATTTTCCGGATATTTTCAAATTCCAATAGCACCCGAAGATCAAGAGAAAACCACATTCACGTGCCCTTATGGTACTTTTGCTTACAAACGCATGCCATTTGGACTTTGTAACGCCCCTGCAACCTTTCAAAGGTGTATGATGGCGATTTTTCACGACATGATAGAAGAATGCATGGAAGTATTCATGGATGACTTTTCAGTCTTCGGTGATACATTTAAATCATGTCTAGTTAATCTGGAACGAATGCTAATTAGATGCGAAAAATCAAATCTAGTACTTAATTGGGAGAAATGCCATTTCATGGTTAAAGAAGGCATCGTTCTTGGACATAAAATTTCAAAAGAAGGAATTGAAGTGGATAGAGCTAAAGTAGATGTAATTGCTAAACTTCCACATCCCACCAATGTTAGAGGAGTTAGGAGTTTTCTAGGGCATGCCGGTTTTTACCGACGTTTCATAAAAGATTTTTCTAAAATTGCCACTCCTATGAATAAACTCCTAGAAAAGGATGCTCCATTCATCTTTTCAGATGAGTGTATCAAATCTTTTAATATTCTTAAAGAGAAACTCACTAATGCACCGATCATGATAACACCAAATTGGAATCTACCATTTGAACTAATGTGCGATGCAAGTGATTTTGCAATGGGAGCCGTTTTAGGACAAAGGATTGAAAAACGATTTCAACCTATATATTATGCTAGTAAGACATTACAAGGAGCACAAACGAACTATACAACTACCGAAAAAGAACTCCTTGCTATTGTCTTTGCTTTTGACAAATTTCGATCATATCTCGTTCTAGCAAAAACGGTGGTCTATACCGACCATTCTGCTCTTAGATACCTATTTTCAAAACAAGATGCTAAACCAAGATTAATCCGTTGGATCTTACTCTTACAAGAGTTTGATATTGAAATCCGAGATAAAAGAGGAGCAGAAAATCTCGCCGCTGATCATCTTTCTCGTCTTGAAAATCCTGAGTTAGAAGTTCTAAATGAATCGGCCATACAAGACAACTTTCCTGATGAATATCTATTGAAGATAGATTATAAAGAAATCCCATGGTTTGCAGACTATGCAAACTACTTAGTTTGTGGATTCCTTGAAAAAGGATTATCGTACCAAAGACGAAAGAAATTCTTCAGTGATATAAAACACTATTTCTGGGAAGATCCACATCTGTTTAAAAGTTGTCCCGATGGAATAATACGCTGATGTGTATTTGGAGATGAAGCTAGTAAAATTTTAAACCATTGTCACACAGGACCAACAGGAGGGCATTATGGGCCTCAACTAACAGCAAGAAAAGTTTATGAAGCTGGATTCTATTGGCCTACAATTTACAAAGACGCACACCTTCTTTGCAAATCCTGTGATGCATGTCAAAGGGCCGGAAAAATAAGTCAACGTGATGAAATGCCACAAAATGTCATCCAAGTATGTGAAGTATTTGACATTTGGGGTATTGACTTTATGGGTCCATTTCCAAAATCTCATAATAATCTATATATATACTCGTAGCCATTGATTATGTATCTAAATGGGCGGAAGCACAAGCTCTCCCAACTAACGATGCACGAGTTGTAGTCAACTTTTTAAAACGTCTTTTTGCAAGGTTTGGAACACCGAAAGCTTTAATAAGTGATCGGGGTACTCATTTCTGTAATAATCAACTTGAGAAAGTTCTTAAAAGATATGGAGTAACTCATAAAATCTCCACCGCATATCATCCACAAACAAGTGGACAAGTTGAAAATACAAACCGAGCTTTAAAACGTATTCTAGAGAAAACCGTAGGATCAAATCCGAAGGAATGGTCCATTAAATTGGAGGATGCACTCTGGGCTTTTAGAACAGCCTACAAAACTCCAATTGGAACCACACCTTTTAGGCTTGTTTATGGAAAAGCATGTCATCTTCCAGTAGAAATTGAACACAAAGCATTTTGGGCTTTGAAGACATGTAATCTTGATTTACATGAAGCCGGACGTCTACGATTAAGTCAACTAAACGAATTAGAAGAATTAAGACATGAAGCATACGAAAATTCGTTAATCTATAAAGAAAGAACGAAGAAATGGCATGATAAAAGAATCAGAAGTTCAAAAGAATTTAAAGAAGGAGACAGAGTTCTTCTTTTCAATTCACGATTCAAGCTATTTCCTGGAAAATTGAAATCAAGATGGTCTGGACCATTCATAGTCAAAAGAGTTTTCCCATACGGAACGATAGAATTGATAAATTCAAATGGGATTGAATTTAAAGTTAATGGTCACAGAGTTAAACATTACATACATGGTCCGATGGAAGTCGACAACGAAGTTAATCACAATTTCGACACCACAGCTAACTAAGTGTGGGGAGAATCAAGTCTTTAAAGGATAATATGTATTTATGTTAGAGTTAGATTGTCTGTTTTCGTGTAGTTCTCGAAAATGGAACCCGAATGGTCTTTCCCTAGCAGACCCTAAAGAACTAGTCTTCTCCCCCCATTCTGAATTTTTATTTTTTTAGGTTTTTACGAAATGAAGACTGCCTGTGAACTAAACCATGGTCTAATGCTACACGCTTTGATCACTAAACGTAATAATGACATACTCCCGAGTGAAATAGTATCAGTAATCAGAGAAAGAATGGACGGAGTTAGAAAAGAATCCAGATGCGAAGATAATAAGTTACAATTTGGTAAAGGAAAATCAAAATCCGCAGCGAAAAGAAGAGCACGACACCTAGAACGATGTCACAAATGCGGAAAATGGTCACATGGAGGTAAATGTTCAAATAATCAAACCTATTCAAATACCGAATTTGTTACTTTATGCAGAGACGGACCGTTCATATGTTTAGAAGAAAAGACACTGAATGCTCGAGGTTACGCCTATGTAGCCATGGAAAATCAATTAAACCGACTATCTTATGAATGGGATAGATCATATAACTAAGAAATCTATTTCACAGGTATGTCTGTACAGTTTTTATTTTTATTTTTATTTTTAACCTTTTGATAATAAACGCTAATTTGTTCGCTAAAAAGTATTAAATTGGTATTGAATAAAATTAGGTTTGGCGACCGAAATTATTGATATCATTCAAAAATTTATTACATCACTGCGAAATTTAACGTTTATTCTTAAGGTATGAATATCTTTAAACAATCAACCCAAAATATTTCAAAAATTCGTCATGAGTTAAATTAGGTCTTGGAACCGAAATTACTTTACCGAAAAGAGGGGCGCATATTTTTGATAATATTTGATTGATTAAAGTGGGATAAAAAGACAAAAAGATTTTTAATTTTATTCTTACCATATTTTTAAAATTAATATTTAAATCTTAAATTAATATTGTAAACTTTGTAAAAACAATATATTTAAAATTGTAAATATTTGAAAAATTAATATAAGTTTGATATGAATTTATAAATTTTTTAAATTAAGTTTGGTGTGAATTTTTAATTTTTAAAATATAAATTTTTAATTTTATGCATTTCAAATTTTAAGTTTGGTGTGAATTTTTAATATTAATTTTGAATTTTATATTTAAGTTGTGTGAATTTAAAAACAAAAATTTACTTTATCTCATTAAGTTAAGAATATGATTTTTAAAATTCGTCGTAAGTTGAAGACTAGGTCTTTGAACCGAAATTGCTTTACCCGAGGGAGGGACGAGAACTTTTATTATCATTATTTTTAATCTTATTGAATTAAAGTATGTCAAAAACATTGAAAAAACCCAAAAATCTTAGCTTTTAAAACAATCGCTACAAAAAGACAAATTTTAAAATTTTGTCGAAGGACGGATTAGGACATCGATCCGAAACGACCTCGTCCTAAATAATAAGGGAAACAAAATTTTAAAATTAATTTCTTAATTGTTTTCAAAAGTTAATGATTAAAAAAAAAAAAAAAAAAAAACTCCGCGACTCGCGGAGTTTGAAGTGCATTTCGCCGCGACTCGCGGAGGGGTCGGAAATCAGAAAAAAAAATAAAGAGCTGCAAACTGATCAGTCCAACCCCCAACTCAAAAATAACTGCGAAAAACTGCACCCGAAAAACCCGAAAAACACCCCCAAAAATCCCAATTTTTAACCGTTAATCACCAAATCTTTTGCTAAAATCATGTTGAGAAGGATGCTATCTAAGAATTACTCAAGAAAAACGGTAAATTTCTACACCTAAACACCATTTAATTCGAAATTTGATGTTCTTGAACAATTTTGTCCCCAATTTGATTTTGATGCTTTTTAGTGTAATTAGGCTTAAATTGTTTATGTATTATGCTTGTATAACCTAGATTGATGCTGTTTAACATGATTAGAAGCCTTAAACTTCAAATTTTGAGTAATCTAGGGTTTGTGTTCTTGAGCAATTTGGGGCTTTTTGATATAAACAGGTTATGGCCGATTTTTGTCATGAATTGTTGCTAAATTGAGTAGTGTAACATGTCTAGGTAGTTAAATGATCCAAACTTTGAGCCTAAACATGATTTTGAGAATTAAAGTGGACTTTTTCAAGTCTAAAATTCATGAACTTGATTTTTGAAAGATAATGCCATTTGAGACTTGTTTAATTACTAGTAATGATTATTTTGACATGTTATTTGAGTTGAATGCTTATGAACTTGGCGAACATTTTCGTATATGCTTATTTGAAAAAGTGTAGATTTGATGAAAATATGAAAATGAGCTTAAGTTTGATATAAATTGATAATGTCATTGTAATTATTTTGATTGATGATTTTGCTGACACTAATGCATATTTGGATGCACAAAAATTGTGTTTGATGTGTTTTGCAGAATGAAAGGGGTGAATCTTCATCCCAAGCCCGCAATGCTCCTGCTGAGAATTTGGAACAACAGGAGGTGGATAACTACTACAAGCAGGATATACCTCATCCAGTCATGACCTTTTCTGATATGCACTTGGAAGAGTTGCACCCGAACCTGAGATTTGACAGACTTTGGATAGATTATTCAAAATATCAACGGGGTTTGCATACTCTTCATTCCAAGGTTGTTGAGGTACCGAGGGTCATAGAATGGGGACCCTTAGAAGCTGTAGAATTGGCCGGGCCAATTAGGGAATTACTTGTACAGAGGTATGGTAATTCTTCTTTTAATGACTGGGTACATTTATTCACCATACGTAGACCTGTATATAAAGTATGGTGTGAAGAATTGTTATGTAGTATAGAGTTGAATGATCGGGTAGCTAGTTTAACCGATCGTTCTTTTATTAGATTTTTGTTAGGCGGTTCGATGCGCCACATGTCTTTACTGGACATGGCTCAGGCTTTACGTATATATACGCCTGAGGAGTTAGCGTCTGCCGATTGTAGAGGATTGATACTAAACGGTAGAAAGATAGATGAAAATTTTGATACACACGGTGTGTGGAGTCAAATGACAAGCCATCACCGTTTCAAAGGGGGAAATTACTCTTATTTGGATATAGATAGAGCCGAATTAAGAGTGATACATAGGTTTTTAGCTAATTCGATTACACAAAGGGGTAAGAACAAGGAAAAAGTAAATGAACAAGATTTGTTTTACCATATGTGTATTCGAGACCCACAAAGCGCTGTAAGTATACCATATTGTGTGGGTTATTATTTATCAGCTATGGTTCGGGGGATGCGACCACATAGCATAATAGGAGGTGGTATTTTTATTACTTTGATTGGTGAATATCTCGGTGTGGATATAAGTCGGGGGGGATTATTACTAGAAGAGCCGGAACCCCGCGATACTATAGGTTTAAATGTATATCATGGTGCGAAAGTTTTGAAGAGGCGAAATAACGCCGCAGTACGATACCATGGTAGACATCCACAGGTGGAGAGAAACCAGCAGCAAGGTAATGTAGGAGGGGGGAATGAGATGCAAGAAATGCATAGGTTTATAGCTTCTCAGGAATACGAAAATGCTAGACAGAGAGCATTTGAAGATTGGCAAGTTCATCAGAACCAAATCATAGCTCATTGCCAACATATAGGTAGAAACTATATTCCTACACCGAAACCCATCTTCCCTCCTTGGTCTATAGAGATGCAGCCACCATATCCTACGTATGACCCTGCCGAAGCATTCTATAGCACCTATGGTTATGCCTGGAACCCCTATTGGTACCAATATCATCCTTAGTTTACTTATTATTTTTTTTTTATTTTGTAATTTGTAATTATTGATACGTTTAATACTTTTGTTAATATTGTAATCATTTTTATAATTATCTAACTTTTATTCTTAGATTTTAATAATTTTTGAATGTGGGTAATATACCAAACTTCAAAAATATGTATATATGTTTGCAGTTTATCTTATGTACACAACAGGGTAAAACAACGCATTTTCAAAGACTGGCATTAAGTTCAGCAAAAGCAACTAATTTTGACGACAAGATGCAAAATATATGTGAAATAACAACAAGACGGAATGAACAAATGATGTGCACCATTTATCATTCAGCAAACAAACGCCAATATATTTGGAAACTTTGGTAAAAATTTAATCATTTTCACACAAATCACCCTCAATAATTTAAATTGTTACTAATTTCTTGCAAATGAGGGCATTGCAAGATCTTAAGTGTGGGAAGGGGTTAAATTTTTTCGGATTTTAAAAATTTTTACTTTATACACTTGGTTACCATTAAAAATACTAGTAAAGCAGTAGTTGTATTAGAATCTAGTGCTCTCTGATAAAAAAGAACAGCCCTAGTCTTATATACTGACTACCCAATTCTAGTAAAATTTTTCAAAATTTTCAATTAAATGAATTCAAAATCATGTTTATACATATTTATGAACGATAAAACTAGGTTTTAACACCGAAATTATTGTTACCTCGGAAAGGACATAAATTAAGAAACAAACTAAAATGTCAAAATTCATTTAAAATGGAATAGAGGATGATAAAAAGAAAAATAAAAAGCCAAGTGTGGGAAAATTTACCAAGTTATTTTAAACATATGTCACATATATCTGTAACAAATAACTGAAAATACTTTTGCTTTGGACTAAACTAAACTGTTTTTACCCGATGAAAGAAAAGAAGAGATGGATCTACATGATGAATCAATTCCATCATTAAAAGGAAGTAAAGTCTTCCGAAGAAGAAACGCGCTTCCTGATTTAGGACATGAAGTTGTCATCCAGACCAGCTGTAGGTTGACGAAAAATCTAGAAAAGTCATCACTAAAATCAGCAGGAAATCCACGGACCTCAGCATTAAACAGGGTCACCAAGTGGTCAGATTTATCCTAACCATGAGAAGGATTTATCTCGTACAATGGGGGGGGGCACCATGCAAATTAGCTGGATAAGACTAATGAATCAGATCCCCAGAAAGGATAATCTCCTTAAAGATTAAAAATCAGCTTTTAAGACTGATATTACTCAATCCTAGAGATTGACCTTAAAGATTGAGAATTACAAACTCATGGAATTCGATGATATCTAAATTCGAGCTTAAACGAGAAAATATTTTGATCAAAATTACAAACCGATTTGTTTTCTGAAAACCCTATTTTCAATGCGTTCATTACCATTGAACGTAAAATCCTAGGAATTCACCTGGAATTCATTAGGTCACCTGAACTAAATCGGGTGTCAACCGTAAGAACGGTGGTTGCATAGTGGTCAAAGACAGGACCTTGTGCCAGACCGAAAAATTATAAGGGTGAGCTTTACTATTGCTCCTACCAAGGATAGTAATTGCGTCCGACACGTTATAGACCATAATCAAAAGCATGTCACGGGACATTGCCTTAACAGTTGCTTGTTCAACGCTTTCCTTTACAACCGGACGGTAGTTTGCCGAAAGGTAATATACGGAACAAGTAAACTGGACGTGTTGCTTTCCTAATACAAGGTTAGCAAGTGGGTGACACAAAACAGCAAGTTTTGAGCTAAAATTTTAAATTCTGAAACCCACCAAACCCACAAAAATATTTTGCAAACACCGGTAAAGGGTTATCCCGGAAAACTTATCTAGGGTAAAAACTAGATTTAATTTTCAAAAGATCAAATGTTTTCATAAAGATCCAATTTCCTTAATGGATCTAAATTTTTATAGTCATGTGGGACTGTAAACCATATCGTTACTACCATTGTTTATACCGCCGTATAGAAATCACTGATGTACAAAGTGTGAAGAATAAAGAAGTGATTCTAGTATTTCAAGACAATATTGCTTGAGGACAAGCAACGCTCAAGTGTGGGAATATTTGATAATGCTAAAAACGAACATATATTTCATAGCATTATTCCTCAAGAAAGACAAGCTTTTAGTTGCAATTGTTCTATTTACAAGTGATAATCGTTTAAATAATAAAAGGTGAAGACAAAAGACAGATTCGACGAATTGAAAACGCAAACGACCAAAAAGCTCAAAAGTACAAAAGACAATCAAAAAGGTTCCAATTATTGATAAGAAACGTCTCGAAATTACAAGAGTACAAGATTCAAAACGCAAAGTACAAAATATAAAATTGTACGCAAGGACGTTCGAAAATCCGGAACCGGGACCAGAGTCAACTCTTAACGCTCGACGCAACGGACTAAAAATTACAAGTTAACTATGTATATAAATATAATATAATATATAATTAATTATATTAATTATATATATATTATATATATATTATAAAACCGTCGGCAGAGAAAGACTCCAAGGGTGTGAGCTGTAAATTCATTCTTCGCGACTCGCGGAGTTTGAAGAGGATTTTGCCGCGAGTCGCGGAGCACCAAATTTCGACTTTTCCTATAAAAGCAACCGAATTCTGATCGCAATTCATAATCTTTTTCTCTCTTCTCTCATATGTAAACGATATATATATATATATATAATTTATATTTTAATTTTAATTTTAATTTTAATTATAATTCTAATAATAAGGGTATGTTAGCGAATATTGTAAGGGTGTAAGTCGAAATTCTGTCCGTGTAACGCTACGCTATTTTTAAATCATTGTAAGTTATGTTCAACCTTTTTATATTAATGTCTCGTAGCTAAGTTATTATTATGCTTATTTAAAATGAAGTAATCATGATGTTGGGCTAATTACTAAAATTGGGTAATTGGGCTTTGTACCATAATTGGGGTTTGGACAAAAGAACGACACTTGTGGAAATTAGACTATGGGCTATTAATGGGCTTTATATTTGTTTAACTAAATGAAAGTTTGTTAATGTTAATATAAAGATTTACAATTGGGCGTCCCTATAAATTACCATATACACTCGATCGGACACGATGGGCGGGGTATTTATATGTACGAATAATCGTTCATTTAACCGGACACGGGAATGGATTAATAGCCACTAGAATAATTAAAACAGGGGTGAAATTACATTCAAGGGTAATTGGTGTAATTGTTAACAAAGTAGTAAAACCTTGGTTTACACGCAGTCGATAACCTGGTGTATTCATTAAACAAAGTATTAAAACCTTGTTACAATTCGAATCCCCAATTAGTTGGAATATTTAACTTCGGGTATAATAATAATTTGACGAGGACACTCGCACTTTATATTTATGACTGATGGACTGTTATGGACAAAAACCAGACGGACATATTAAATAATCCAGGACAAAGGACAATTAACCCATGGGCATAAAACTAAAATCAACATGTCAAACATTATGATTACGGAAGTTTAAATAAGCATAATTCTTTTATTTCATATTTAATTTCCTTTATTTTATATTTAATTGCACTTCTAATTATCGCACTTTTATTTATTGTTATTTAATCGCACTTTTAATTATCGTACTTTTTAATTATCGCAATTTTATTTTATCGCACTTTTATTATTCGCAATTTCATTATCGTTATTTACTTTACGCTTTAATTTAAGTCTTGTATTTATTTTATATTTTACAATAGGTTTTAACTGCGACTAAAGTCTTAAAATCGACAAACCGGTCATTAAACGGTAAAAACCCCCCTTTATAATAATAATATTACTTATATATATATTTGTATTTTTATAAAAGTAAACTAATATAGCGTTGAGCTTTGTTTAAAGATTTCCCTGTGGAACGAACCGGACTTACTAAAAACTACACTACTGTACGATTAGGTACACTGCCTATAAGTGTTGTAGCAAGGTTTAAGTATATCCATTCTATAAATAAATAAATATCTTGTGTAAAATTGTATCGTATTTAATAGTTTTTTCTAGTAAAATATAAACTATTTCGTATACCTTAGCTTTAACATCATGTATAGACGAATTCTTATCTTAGCATATCTGTTACTGTGAACTTTGACTGACGTCTTTCAAAGATTCCTCCGTAATTTATGGGATTTTGGTATTATATATACATATGTAAATTATATATTAAAGAATACCAAATCTAAATTCTACAATCTATTTCATACCAAAAAAAAAAAATTCTTTCCCTGATCATACAAGATGGATCCCTCAACCAGTTCGAGTTCCTCGAATTTCGACAGCTATGCCGATATGGATTTTCACATGAGCTCCGAAAGCAGCGTGACCGGAATGGATCAACCAATTAGCCATCATCTATTCTGGATGAATTGGGGATGGGTTCGTAATCTACTTAACCATTGGAGACAAGAAGAAGGTGATCCCTTTCATCCACCACATTGCCCTCTTGGCAATGAACCTGAAGCACTTACTGGCGAACCTGTCCGAAACACCATTTTCTCTCTCATTTCCAGAGTATCTCGTCATGATTATATACTACACCAAATTCTAGATCTTATTTATCCGCTCGTCCGAACCGACAATCACCCCGGTGTAATAGAAGAAGTTAACGAGCTTCGCGCTCGGGTAGTGGCTTTGGAGAATATGGTGCAAAGGTTACAAACACCAGCAGCAGCACCAGCAGCATAACCAGTACCACCATCAACAACATCAACAGTACCATTACCACCACCAACAACAACCGCATCGCAAACCTCAACTTCACAATCTGTCCCATGAGCATCGACGTCATACGCCATGTAGATACCAAGGAATACCACAACGATGAAGTATTGATTCATAACTTCATTGGGGAAACATTCTACGGCGATTATGTAATTTCTAAAGTTTAGAAATTATCTATCCTAGCCTTAACCATAAATCAAATGAGTTTAATTTAATATTAACTCATTAAATCAATATTACATCTGAAGAAATATACACATATATATTTCCATAAAGACTGTAATAAAATTCGTTTGTACAAAATATTAATTGTGAATTTTTTTTAACGGGTAGGTAATACTCGAGAGATATATAAATTCACAATTAATATGTTACATTCTTCGAATCTGATTCAGCAAGTCATCCATTATACTCCCTACTTTCACAACAATATACATTCTTTTATAGAAATCAAAACAACCATACTCATTCAAAATCTAATTACATATTCTGATTTTGAAATCTCAGAATTCGATTCAAGATATAACCGAAATCATCACTCTTAGATTCCTACATCTTTCAAAACTATACTTTTGTAACATCCCGTGTTTTTCCGTTAAATTTAATTTTAACACCGTCTTTTTTTTTAAAACAAAATCTTTCGTATTTAAATTAATAGTTTCCGTGAGTAACGTTCATTATATTCCCGCTATTTAATTTTGACATCACCCGTTTACTCGAGCGTTTTAAAAATATTCGTTTGGTTAATTCCCGCACCCGACTACAAACATGAGGGACTTAAGTTGACAAGTGGGCAAAGTGGTGACTAGGTCAACTAGTCAACCACTTCACCTCCTCCATCCATTTCCATCCATCTCCCTCATCTCTCTTTCTCTCTAGCAAGAACACACACACACACACACAACACCCAATTCAATCATTCATCATCTAAATTCGATCTAGGAGGCTTACAACAAAACAAATTACATATTTGGAATCTTCTCTTCATCCTCTACAATTTGATACCAACTTCATCTCGTTTGGGTAACATTTCTAAAACTCTAGATTTCTCTAAATTCGTGTTTTTGATTTGAAATGGTGTTAGTTAGTGTCTATGGCTCAAGTCTAACATGAATATATGTTTGGTTTGCTCGATTTGTTGTTTTTGGAGTAACTAGCATGAACTTGAAATGGGTTTGCTTAATCCTTGATTTTGGATGAGTTAATGTTGTTAGATTGTTAAAGTGCATGTTTTAATTGTGTTACTAGTATCACTAGCTTCGTTTTGATGCGTAGGTTGATTAAGAAAACTTCAAAAACATGAATATTGATTTTGTGATGTTTGACTAGGGTTTGATAGTTCTTGACATGAACTTTTGATGCTTGAATGCCATGGAATGTTAATTGTTAGTGATTAGTTGTAATGTATGCTTAATTACCTTCGAAACGGCATATCGTATGTGTAAATTGGATTCCCGAAACTTAAAATGCAATTGATGAACTTGAAACTTTGAAAATGGACTTTTAAACGATCACTTGACGAGAAATCGGTTATGGAAAATGTTGTTTTTGTTTGATGAAACATGTTTAGTTGTGTTCCTTGTCAAAAGAGCTTTCCAACGGTATAAGATACGCTTTCTAATTGTTTACGGTTTGAGTTTTGCGCTTGTTTGAAATTTTATCAAGCCTTGAACAAGTGAAACAGGCCTGGGACCAGGCCACGGCCATTGTCGCGGCGCGACAGGCCTGGCCGCGGCGCGACATTTGCCTTGTTCAGGGGCTGACCAACTTTGCACTTTTTCGTTTAATTCCAACTATGCTACGCACCTCCGATTAACATGTAACTTGGCCAACATGCTCATATATGACTTCTAAGCTTAGAAAAATAGTTTGGGACCCGACCCGAACGTGTTGACTTTTTCGTTGACTTTGACCAAGTTTGACTTTTAGTCAAACTTAACCAAACTTTTATACAATCATTCTAACATACTTTTATACTTGTTTCTTGTATGAAACTTGACAACGTGATTCACATGCTATACTTAATCGAGTCGTAACGAGCCATAGGACTAATTGAACACATTTCACCCGACCTTGTGTCGTAACCGGTTAATTGATACAACTTACTTGTTTAGGTCAAGGCTAAGCAACTTTCATGCATACGTTACTTTGTGAAGTACCTTTATACTCGTGCACTCGAGGTGAGATCATAGTCCCACCTTTTCAACAACTTTTATACTTTTAAATTGTGGGCTGAGAAACATATACTTTGATACATTTTGTACTACTTGCTTTTATACTTTGAACACAAGTACAAGGAAAACAAACATTCCACAGCGAGTTAGAACAAAAATCCTCAATTCGATTATCATTAGTTACACTTGCAGGGTGTAAGCGAGAACTTATATTGTGTGGCCATACGGGTTTGACAAACCCTCATTACGGACGGTTCGCTACCGTCTACGGATGAAATATATTTTCGGGAAACAGTGTATGTTCTAACACTATTGTGATGGGGTTCTATGGAAGGAAACGTTAAGTCTTGATAATTGGGTGCTCGCGAACAATACTTTTGGAATGCAACTTTTGGATGATAAATTTATGGAAATACTAAATCTTGTGGTTCAAAATATAACTTTTACTAATACACCTATGATTTCACCAACGTTTTTCGTTGACAGTTTTCTATATGTTTCTCAGGTTCATACATGGCTATTTGATACATGCTTCCGCGTACATTCATACTTGCTTGGGGTCAAGCATACATGCATACACTCTGATTTCTTGCTTGGAGTCAAGCATACATACATGCATACGCTAGTGATAGCACCTTTGGATTCAAACATATTGTTTACATACTTACGCTATTTATAGCAACCGTGATTTTAAACTAATTATGTCGCAAGATATTTCATTTGTACTTTACTACTTTTGTAAACTTAAACTTGTTGTCGATCCGTTTGGTGAACTAAACTTTGCAAGTCATGCACGTTTCAAATGAATGCGACATAATTTTGGTCAAACGCGTCTCATATAGGGACTATGACCACGCAACGGGACCTAAGTAGCGGCGCCGTCAATGACGATTTGGTCGGGTCGCTACAGATGGTATCAGAGCGTTGGTTGTAGGGAACTAGGACGTGCATTAGTGTGTCCAACAGAGTCGTTAGGACGCATTAGTGAGTCTAGACTACAACCGGATAGTTAGCATTTGCATTCTGACATACATTTGCTATAGATAGCACTTACTTGACTACTTGTGCATTATACTTGAATCATTCTTAGAAAAACTTTTAATGGTACCCAACCTTCATTATACGAACTCGTATCCTGCCACTTTAGTTCGGGAACTCTGACTCCTTGGTTGTTATTTCCCCCGTCTCATCTTACTATCCATGAATATTGTAAAGTCACTGTCACTACTCTAGATGAGTATCGTCATCACTATTTATCGCTACGGTTGCGTACTACTCGCTATCATGACTCGTTACTCTTTTCATACCTAACTACGTTATTGTCTGATTCGAACCGCATTGACGTGAACAATCACTTATACACTTCCCTCGGGGAACGCATCTTTAGAGTTGCACTAATCCTTTCGATTCAATACGAATCACGTTTGAGACGTCGTTACATTTTGTTCATTTTAGATTTTCGCGATTACACGAACTTGAATCTATAGAGTGATGTGGGAATGGAAGTATGAGTTAGCGTAATATAACGACACTCGATCAACGTGGTTATATTACGGTAAGACATACCAAAGTTCTAGTGACGCGTGATTGTGGTTAGACTCGATCAACCTAAACACCACCATGTGCCATGTACATGACTTCATCCTTTCAGGTTTGGACATCCGAAAACTCCGAGAATATTTATAACAACCATACCGGGGACACACCTTCAATTATTGTCAAATTATATTTATGCTTCCGAATGAATTACCGATTCCATTCGACTTCAACCGTATGTCACACGGGTATACTAGCTCGTCCTCGCACAGTCTTATTGACTAATTACGATTTACTCGTTATGCTCGCACCGAGGCGGAAACTTCTCTTGCATCACCCTCGTACTTCTGGTTCAGGAGGTCCTTATTCTAAATTCTCAATGGAGAGCGACTCTTCACGTCATACAAGTATTCGCCGCGAGGGTGGATAGTCCTAACAATCGTTTTCAAAACCCGATAAGAACTTGCCCCGACGAACGTTTTTGGAAACTCATAAATCTTTCGCGACGCGAATTTTCTTGAGAAACTTGTCCTAGCTAACGTTTTCAATTCCTAGCAAACTTGTTCAATATGCCTTAGGGAAATGTACCCCGTTTCGGATCGAGATCCTCGTTTCACTTCTAGATTTTGGAGTACCTTACAAAAAGCCTCGGGACCGCGTTTAGACATGAGTACCGCGTACCATCCACAACCCGACGGACCGAACAAACATGCGATTTAAACCTTGGAAACCATAATACAAGTTTGTATTACCAACTTCAAATTTACTTGAGAAAAGTATTTTCCTTTAACCGAATCCTCGTACTACAATGATTTTCATTCGAGTTTTAACGTCACTCCTTTTGAAACCACATGTGACCGGAAACGTCATTCTCCTTTGTCGAACCAAGTAAACGATGATCAATTCACCGGGGCCGAGGTTATTCATGAGCAACCGAGAAAATTTGTTCATATTCAGGTAAAACCCTACGCGACTCGTACTCACCAAGAGCTACGCCGATGTTAGACGTAAACATTTCAAATTCCGCGTGGGAAACCGCGTCACGTTAAGAGTCGCACCTTGGAAAGGTACAATCCGTTTCGGGAAACGTAGGAAGCTAAATCCGCGATATTTTGATCCTTTAAATTCTTGGGGTGTTTTGGACCCGTCGCTAGCCGTTTAGACTTTTCCGACTCATTTTGGGTCTCCGTTTATCCTACATTCGACGTATCAACTCAGACGTGTTTTGCGAAACGAGAACTTGTTATCTACTTTGATGAACTCACTATCGACGATAACCCTCACTTCCTAGGAGGACCGGTTGAAACCATAAATCGTGAAGCCAAACCTTAAAACAACACATGATCCCGACCGTCAAAATTCGTTGAAATACCTTAGAACGTACTTCTCCCTCATTCGTAGAATTGGCAACACAAGATCTCGAGGAAGATTCAACGACTACTACTTCCAACTAAATTTCGGGACGAAATTTCTTTTGAGGTGTGGATAATGTAACATCCCGTGTTTTTCCGTTAAATTTAATTTTAACACCGTCTTTTTTTTTAAAACAAAATCTTTCGTATTTAAATTAATAGTTTCCGTGAGTAACGTTCATTATATTCCCGCTATTTAATTTTGACATCACCCGTTTACTCGAGCGTTTTAAAAATATTCGTTTGGTTAATTCCCGCACCCGACTACAAACATGAGGGACTTAAGTTGACAAGTGGGCAAAGTGGTGACTAGGTCAACTAGTCAACCACTTCACCTCCTCCATCCATTTCCATCCATCTCCCTCATCTCTCTTTCTCTCTAGCAAGAACACACACACACACACACAACACCCAATTCAATCATTCATCATCTAAATTCGATCTAGGAGGCTTACAACAAAACAAATTACATATTTGGAATCCTCTCTTCATCCTCTACAATTTGATACCAACTTCATCTCGTTTGGGTAACATTTCTAAAACTCTAGATTTCTCTAAATTCGTGTTTTTGATTTGAAATGGTGTTAGTTAGTGTCTATGGCTCAAGTCTAACATGAATATATGTTTGGTTTGCTCGATTTGTTGTTTTTGGAGTAACTAGCATGAACTTGAAATGGGTTTGCTTAATCCTTGATTTTGGATGAGTTAATGTTGTTAGATTGTTAAAGTGCATGTTTTAATTGTGTTACTAGTATCACTAGCTTCGTTTTGATGCGTAGGTTGATTAAGAAAACTTCAAAAACATGAATATTGATTTTGTGATGTTTGACTAGGGTTTGATAGTTCTTGACATGAACTTTTGATGCTTGAATGCCATGGAATGTTAATTGTTAGTGATTAGTTGTAATGTATGCTTAATTACCTTCGAAACGGCATATCGTATGTGTAAATTGGATTCCCGAAACTTAAAATGCAATTGATGAACTTGAAACTTTGAAAATGGACTTTTAAACGATCACTTGACGAGAAATCGGTTATGGAAAATGTTGTTTTTGTTTGATGAAACATGTTTAGTTGTGTTCCTTGTCAAAAGAGCTTTCCAACGGTATAAGATACGCTTTCTAATTGTTTACGGTTTGAGTTTTGCGCTTGTTTGAAATTTTATCAAGCCTTGAACAAGTGAAACAGGCCTGGGACCAGGCCACGGCCATTGTCGCGGCGCGACAGGCCTGGCCGCGGCGCGACATTTGCCTTGTTCAGGGGCTGACCAACTTTGCACTTTTTCGTTTAATTCCAACTATGCTACGCACCTCCGATTAACATGTAACTTGGCCAACATGCTCATATATGACTTCTAAGCTTAGAAAAATAGTTTGGGACCCGACCCGAACGTGTTGACTTTTTCGTTGACTTTGACCAAGTTTGACTTTTAGTCAAACTTAACCAAACTTTTATACAATCATTCTAACATACTTTTATACTTGTTTCTTGTATGAAACTTGACAACGTGATTCACATGCTATACTTAATCGAGTCGTAACGAGCCATAGGACTAATTGAACACATTTCACCCGACCTTGTGTCGTAACCGGTTAATTGATACAACTTACTTGTTTAGGTCAAGGCTAAGCAACTTTCATGCATACGTTACTTTGTGAAGTACCTTTATACTCGTGCACTCGAGGTGAGATCATAGTCCCACCTTTTCAACAACTTTTATACTTTTAAATTGTGGGCTGAGAAACATATACTTTGATACATTTTGTACTACTTGCTTTTATACTTTGAACACAAGTACAAGGAAAACAAACATTCCACAGCGAGTTAGAACAAAAATCCTCAATTCGATTATCATTAGTTACACTTGCAGGGTGTAAGCGAGAACTTATATTGTGTGGCCATACGGGTTTGACAAACCCTCATTACGGACGGTTCGCTACCGTCTACGGATGAAATATATTTTCGGGAAACAGTGTATGTTCTAACACTATTGTGATGGGGTTCTATGGAAGGAAACGTTAAGTCTTGATAATTGGGTGCTCGCGAACAATACTTTTGGAATGCAACTTTTGGATGATCAATTTATGGAAATACTAAATCTTGTGGTTCAAAATATAACTTTTACTAATACACCTATGATTTCACCAACGTTTTTCGTTGACAGTTTTCTATATGTTTCTCAGGTTCATACATGGCTATTTGATACATGCTTCCGCGTACATTCATACTTGCTTGGGGTCAAGCATACATGCATACACTCTGATTTCTTGCTTGGAGTCAAGCATACATACATGCATACGCTAGTGATAGCACCTTTGGATTCAAACATATTGTTTACATACTTACGCTATTTATAGCAACCGTGATTTTAAACTAATTATGTCGCAAGATATTTCATTTGTACTTTACTACTTTTGTAAACTTAAACTTGTTGTCGATCCGTTTGGTGAACTAAACTTTGCAAGTCATGCACGTTTCAAATGAATGCGACATAATTTTGGTCAAACGCGTCTCATATAGGGACTATGACCACGCAACGGGACCTAAGTAGCGGCGCCGTCAATGACGATTTGGTCGGGTCGCTACAACTTTGACTTCAAAACTGTCCTAGAACCTCATTTCTATTCATGGAACTCACAAAAATATTTGTATCATTCAAAATCTTAGAACATCATATGTATATTAACAATTACAATATGTGTTCAAACACTTCGAAATTCCTAAAGACATGCGAGATGATTATCCAACCACACATTACCCACTGTCATGCACCTGAAAAGCTCTCGAAACCAAAGTTATAGTTTAACACGTATCCGTGTCAGATCCTTTGATATTTATTACCAAATATAATTTTTCAATCTCTTTCCAAAATAGACAATTTTGTCACAGCTCCAGCAAATCACCTTCATTTTTTTATACGAATAAACCCTTCATCATGGTTACCGGGGAACCTTTCATATCTCGTCACATTAGCAGTAAACTTATCAACAACTTCATTAACCTTCGACTTAAGCCTCTCCGAAAATCCACTATACTTATTCATTAAAACCCCATCATGTACTCATCTACATCCTGTAACAATAATTGTCACACCAACTACTGGGAATTAGCAATCAGTATTTTGAATTTCGCGACAATTTTACGTTAAAAGTTATATGTATACATATAACGTCTATCTCCTAGACTTACATACTTCGAATGTGAATTTTCTGAAAAACATCCCAAACTATGAACTAGTTCTCCGAAATTGGAAAAATGCTGATGAAGCAGCAAAAACTGTAAACGACTTTAACAGTCAAAAGTTTGATGATAAAGAATAGTATGGTGGTAAAGCTGAGAAAAAGAGAAGGTTTGAAACTGGAAAATGGATTGAGCAGACCATGAAGGAGGCTGTGGACAAATCACAAAGACTAAACCTGCCTTCAAAGGATCCAAATGTTTCAGTGTCTACTGAAATCGTTAGCAAACACCTTACTTCTTATTCTAAACCTTCACAGACAAATCTTCTTCATCATCCATCTATGTTAAGAATTCTAAGATATTATCGTATCTTTTATTATAAATATCTTCGATATTCCTGAAGATATTTTCACAACTATTCTTATCCGAAATCTTTTATCTCTTCGCAATATCTGCGTTACAACATAAAAAGAAACTGTGTTAGTTTCTAAATTCCGAAGAAAAAAAAAATTCGAATTTAAAATAGGAATGTTTTTAAAGCAGTGTTGGGAACTGAAATATGAGTTAGTATAATATAATGACACTTGATCAATGTGATTATATTACAGTAAGTCATGCTGAGTTTCTAATGGAACGTGATGATTCATAGAACATACCGTCATCATGTACTATTTACACGACTCTTACATTCTACCCAATTTCTAAACATATTAAGAACATATCATCTTGATAGCTCTATATTTTCAGATATTCTGGTAAGTTGCCAAATTAATATCGTGCCATTACGATTTTCTTCTTGGAACATTAACTATGTTCATCCAAAAATTCATATCTACGAATTCTGGACCATTATCCGCTTGACTTAAGGCTGGGAAGAGAAAATGAAAGCTTGAAGCTCCGAAATATAATGGAGAATATAAAGCCCGATAACAACCTCGAAATTACAAACCGTGTATATCAATGCGTATAGCAATATAAAGACACGGGAGAATGAAAAACACAATAACCCCAAGGTAATGGTAGAAGAAAATAACTTCCTCCGGTGGTAGATGAAAAAGAAGAATGACAGATATGAAAGTTAAGAGTATATCAAGAATCAATACTGGATGAAGCATATTAACAAATGCTTTAAAGTATGAATTGGGGAGAAAGACTAGAAGGTGTGAGCTGTGGAAATAAAGAAACGAAGGGGGTGGATTTATAGTAAAATATCAGACAGAGAAATCGAGACAGATTATCGCATTTAATCAAAGAAGGTCATGATTTTCTTAATCGCCGAAGAACCAAATCTTATTGCAAAGATTTTCTTTAAATCCAATGAATTCTGGAAATCAATCATAACTACGTCATCGGTTAAAATAAATATACGTTTACTCATTTCACTCTCTTGCGATAGCTTCACTTATACTCTTCGCGTAATCAAATTGTTTTATCTATATTACTCAATGATGATAAAACTCTATTTATCAACTCATATTCGTCATGAAAACATTTTTATAGTTAGCCATGACGACCTCGATCAAATTTCGGGACGAAATTTCTTTAACGGGTAGGTACTGTGACGACCCGAAAATTTCCGACCAAATTTAAACTTAACCTTTATATGTTTCCGACACGATAAGCAGAATTTGTAATGTTGAATCTCAAAAAGTTTGGAACTACATTCATGTAATCAATTATCCTTTGACCGTGTTCGACGATTCACGAACAATTATGTGTATATAGATATGTATATATAATATATAATATTAACTGAAAACATTAACAAAGTATTAGATATATGATACTTTACATGAACGTATTTGTTTCGATATATTTATTGACAGAATTAAGAGATAACATCAAATGATTGAATTATCAGATACATTATGATATGATTACGGGCCTATGTTATGAGGTCCACTGTGATTTAAGAAATCTATTCTTTTTGACCACTCATTACTTAACTAGTATGATAAAATAACGATATTTATATTTTATTTTATCAAATATATATAACGATTTAAATTAATATTATATATATTTATACGCGTATTATACGTACATAGTTTTATACTTTTACTATACTTTAACTTTACTTTTACTTTACTTTTACTTTACTTTAACTTTAATAATTCATACTTTAATAATTCACTTTAATAATTCATACTTTAATAATTCATACTTTAATAATTCACTTTAATAATTCACTTTAATAATTCATACTTTAGTAATTCACTTTAATAATTCATACTTTAATAATTCACTTTAATAATTCATACTTTAATAATTCACTTTAATAATTCAAAAATCTATTATAAATAGAATTCAATAGGTTTTATTATTTCATAGAAACTTGAAAATATATTTCTCTAAACTCTCTCAATCGAATTACACATATATATATTTTCTTTGTATTATTTCAAGATATTATTAGTATACATAAAATACTACGACGGAGTTATATTCAGACGATTTTAAAATAAGTTTTCAAACGGGATAGAGCTAAGGAAATTATGGGTTATAGCTATGGAGGTTATGGGTATTGATCGAGGGTATTGCTCGTGAGGTCAACCTAACGTTTATCATTTTCGTTTCGTCTACGTACTTTCCTGCAATATTGAATCTCAATATTGATACGTGAGCACTCATAACTTAACTTTTATATTTCAATAGTGTATCCCTGACTAGTGCTCGAGTATATAGGATTATGCATGCTTGTACATTCGATATTGTCCTTAGATAGGTTTGTTGAATCCTGAATTAGATACATATGCTACTGAGATAGGGTATATGATATGCATGTCATTGGAAAGCTAGCGAAAAATTAAGAACTTTTCATTTAGATATCGAATGGTTTCGATGAACGGATTAGAAGTTATAGTCAACTGAATTTTAGTATTATTGTTAAAATGATTATTATTACTATCGTCGTTATTATTTTAATAGAAATATCATTGTTATAAAATATCATTATTACTATTATGTTAGTATTATCATTTTATCATAATAACATTTTTAGTAAATATAAATATTGTTATTTTTTTATAGAATAATAATAATTATTATTACAAAATAATACAACTTTTACTTATTATTATTATGATCAATATTATTTTATCAAATAAATAGGGGATACAAAGATATTTTTCACCACGCGTAATATAATTACATTAATAATACTTACCACTATAGTTTTACGATATTAAGTGAACTTTATAAATTTTACTACTTAAGATATATAAAAGTATATTTTATCATATATAAATGTTAATATAAATTTTTATTAATAAATGACTTTTATTATTATAAAATCTAATAAATATATTTAAGTATATAAAATGACTATAGTTAAGTTATATAATAAAAACGTATAAATTTTAGAAGTCATTTTGGGTTAAGTTGACTTTTGTTGACTTTTGCATATTAGTCTCGAGCATTAGGATTGTGGTACACTATGACTTGACCAAAAATTGTTAGACAAATATTGACCAACATATAAATATATATAATTAATATAGGTTCGTGAATTCGAGGCCAACCTTGCACTTGTTAAATGACATTATATGTATTTTTACTACGAAATACAGTATGGTGAGTTTCATTTGCTCCCTTTTTAATTGCTTTTGCAATATATATTTTCGGGTGAGTATATAGTCCCTTTTAAACTTTAAATATTTTGGGATGAGAATACATGCGTTGTTTTTATAAATGATTTACGTTATGGACACAAGTGATCAAAACTAAATTCTTGGTTGAGTTGTACCATGGCATATCTCTTTATACTTGGTAACTGCAAATTACGTGAGGAGCGTAAACGCGAATCCTGTTGATAGATCTATTGGGCCTGACAAACCCCATCCTGACTATGGGATGCTTTAGTACTTCGAGGTTATATTAAACACACCTGATCTGGTGTACTTCAGAGGGTAAAACATGAACGTTAAGGCTTGTTACCGGGTGCCTACAACTTATAGAATACTTTTATACACTCGCGAGTGTACGGATATTTATAGAAACTGAAATCTTGTGGTCTATTACTATTACGGAAATGATTGATTATGATAAACTAATGAACTCACCAACCTTTTGGTTGACACTTTAAAGCATGTTTATTCTCAGGTATTAAAAAAATCTTCCGCTGTGCATTAGCTCATTTTAAGGATATTACTTGGAGTCATTCATGACATACTTTGAAAGACGTTGCATTCGAGTCGTTGAGTTCATCAAGATTAATATTAAGTCAATTATAGTTGGATGTAATATGAAATGGTATGCATGCCGTCAATTTTTGATGTAAAGAAAGTTTGTCTTTTAAAAAACTAATGCAGTGTTTGTAAAATGTATCATATAGAGGTCAAATACCTCGCGATGTAATCAACTATTTTGAATCGTTTATAATGTATATGAACGGATCCTTTCATTATGTATAATAATGATGTGCTTTTTATGAAACGAATGCAATATTTCTAAAAAGTATCATATAGAGGTCAAATACCTAGCTATGGGACCAATGAATAACGTACCTCGTTTATAGTATTATGGACGGGCTTTCAGTTGGCATCAGAGCGGTGGTCTTAGCGAACCAGGTCTTGCATTAGTGTGTCTAACGGATAGTTATTAAGATACATTAGTGAGTCTGGACTTCGACTTTAGCTGCATGTCAAAAAGTTTTGCTTATCATTTCTTGTCGGAAATTACCTGTTTATCATCTTAAGCCTTGTCGCGTCTTACTGCAATTATTGCATAGATAGTGTATAGACAAATATTCATATCTTATCATATCTATCACGGTAGGCTTTGCCTGACATTTTTCGAAGATTCCTCCGTCATTTATGGAATTTTGGTATTATATATACATATAAAAATTATGTATTTAAGAATACCAATCTAAATCCTATAATCTATTTTATATCAAAAATAATTTCCCTGATTATACAAGATGGATGCCGCAACCCGTTCAAATTCCTCGGATTCTGATATGGAGTTTCACTCGAGCTCCGAAAGCAGTGTGACCAGAATGGATCAACCAATTAGCCATCATCTATTCTGGATGAATTGGAGATGAGTTCGTAGCCTACTTAATCATTGGAGACAAGAAGAAGGCGATTCCTTCCATCCACCACATTTCCCTCTTGGCAAAGAACCAAAAGCACTTACCGGTGAACCTGTCCGAAACACCATTTTCTCTCTCATTTCCAGAGTATCTCGTCACGATTATATACTATCTCAAATTCTAGATCTTATTCATCCGCTCGTCCGAACCGACAATCATCCCGGTGTAATAGAAGAAGTCAACGAGCTTCGCACTCGGATAGTGGCTTTGGAGAATATGGTGCAAAGGTTACAAGCACCAGCAGCATCACCGGCATCAACATTACCACCATCAGCAACATCAACAGTACCATTACCACCATCAACAACAACATCCGCATCCCACACCTCAACGTCACAATCTGTACCTCGAGCATCAACGTCATACGCACCGTAGATACCAAGGAGTTCCAACAACAATAACCGATGAAGTATTGATTCATAACTTCATTGGAGAAACATTCTGCGGCGATTATGTAATCTCTAAAGTCTTAGAGATTATCTATTCCAGTCTTAACCATAAATCAGATGAGTGGACCAAAATGATAGAAGGAAGAGTAGAAATCCTGACAAGAATGGTGCGTGGTTTACAAGATAGACTTGTTATACAAGCACCACCGGTAGTACCACTAGCATCACCATCAGTATCACCAACACTGGCAAAACCTGTAGCACTACAAGCTCCACCAATTCCATAATCATCAACATCATCACAAATCAACAACGCGTATATTGTATCAACGAGTTATGAAGTATTAACTCATTCCCCCAGAAGAAATTATATATATATATATATATATATATATATATATATATATATATATATATATATATATATATGAATTTTGAAGTAAATATTTTCGTACTAAGCTATTATGTATGAATTGAAAAAGGGTAGATACTACTCGGTTAAATTCATATTAATATGCTATGATGTACATCCGTCATTAACAACTTAACCATCGTTAACTACAATCTCTGTTACAATTCGATGAATTCCATTTCATAATAAATCAAGTGTACTATTCAAATACATGTTTGATGTTACACTTTCATTTTTGATGTACTCGAGACTTTCTGGAAAACATCATTCGTGCTTTACGAAATTCACAAGGACTCCACAAACATCAACATCATTCACCGAAGAAATGTCAATAAGAATAAATAATGAAGTATTGACTACATTAGTGAAATACTCCGCGAAGATTATGTAATCTCTAATGTTTTAGAGATTATTCATTCCTAGTTCCAGCCGAAAATCAAATGAGTTTAATATTATATTAACTCATTAAATCTATGTTACATCTGCAGAAAATATACATATATATATATATATATATATATATATATATATATATATATATATATATATATATATTCATAAAGGCTGTAATAAAAGTTCTCTTGTACAAAATATTACTTGTAAAACTTTTAACGGGTAGGTAATACCTGAGAGATATATAAATTCACAATTAATATGTTACATTCTTCGATTCTGATTCAACAAATCATCAACTATACTCACTACTTTCACAACGATATACATTCTTTTATAGAAATCAAAACAACCATTCTCATCCAAATTTGATTACTGATCTGTACTGAAACGTAACCTTTATTTATGAACGAATTTGAGTTGTTTTGTTACACGAATTGATTTATTGTATATATGGTATTTTAATGAATTCAGGTTGATTTCACACATATATAGGCAACTAGTCCTATCCGCGTAGTTTAGTTTTATAGGTAAATCCGATTCGTTCCACATGGAGATGGAGTGTTTAATGGTTTTTAATAGTCTTTGAAGTTAAACTTATTTAAAGGGGGTTTTAGATTAGGAATTTATATTTAGCATAATAATAATAAAATATAACTTAATCTTAATTTAATTGAACTAATTATTAATTAAAATTACAAGATTACATGATTTATAATTATTAACTTAAAAGTGAACTAATATGAAACTATACTAATGGTGATACAACAATTTTATTACTAAATGGTAATTAGTAAAAATAATAACTTGTAATAAAACTAAATGATTAGAATTTTGTTTTGAGCAATAACATATAATATAAATTTATTTAAATTAACTAAATAATAAGTTTTAATTAAATTAAAAATGAATTATAGGAAATTATAATAATTAAACTAATTATAAATTAATTACTTTAAAATAATAATAAAAGATTTAATTTAAAACTTAGAATTTAAATAAAATTCGTAACAGTGCTAGTACTACACTCACGTGTTTCGTGTACGTATATACGCGTTTCGCGTATACTTTTAAAGATACGCGGTTCGTGTGAAATTATACGCGATCCGCGTATGGTTTATTCGATGTGACAAAACAGTACTGGTTCAACCGAAGTACATTGATTTATATTTTCAATTTTTGCTGTATAATAACAATACGTAAATAAATAACAAATATAATTATTTGCAATATATAAATAGGAGTGTTCACTTAAATGTTTCACCTCTAGATCCATGGATTGTTTTAAGTTTAAGCTCTATTAAAATGTTTAGTATAAAACTTTATATTTTTTCTTTCGAATAAATGAAGTTTCAACTAGCTAAATTAAGTCTAATTTTCATCGGATCTTATTTAGATAGTTACTATTTCCCAAGTATTTAAATTGAGACCCAACCCAGTTTTGACTTTCGCCAAAACCCAAATCATAACGGTTACCCTTTTTACAATTTCACTATTATATACCTAATGATATTACCCAAACCACCGAACTTTATTTCTAATTTAGTGTTAATAAATTATTCATAAGTTCGTCTAAATCACTTTTAATGTTGAAGCTTAATTTATATAAATAAAAATAACTTTCGTTATTTGAATCTAATAAATTAAGTGACAAGGGTTAAATATCTAAATACATAATAATGGTTCTTTTAATTAGGCTCAATGTTAAAAATACTTAAGTTACATTTTAATTTTTACAATTGATAACGATCCATTTCACTAGGGGCTCTACATCTAAGCAAACACTAGGGAAATTTAGCTACTCATTATACTAGGGTAAACATAAAAATATAAATATACAAACATAATAATAACGATAAAAATTGATAACGATAATTTTAATAGAATATACTTACGAAAATCTTCACTTTCATTTACTTCAAATGGTAGAAAATTACAATAACAACACCCTTGCACTCGAACAATAATACCCTTAATCACGAACAATACACCCTTAATATTGAAACTATCCTAAAAATTGAACTTGAAAATTAATTGGAACTGAACTTAATTTATACGGAGTACAAAGATACTAATAAAATGATGATAATATCAATCTGCTCTCTATTTTGCTATGTATATTTGTGCTGTATGGATTTGTGTACTGACCCTTCCTCCCTGTCTGTGTAATGTACTCCGTATTATATCATAGTATTAGAAGTAGTAGGTAGACTTCTCTCTGATCCCTTTTTGCTGTAAAAGACTGGAAAGTGAATTATTCCCTTCAGCATGCGTATAAATATAGTTAATATATTAAAAAGCAACCGTCCCATGTGAACTTGGAATCTGAATCTGGATCAAACATTACGCGTTTCGCGTAGGTCTTCACACGTTTCGCGTAGGAGTTAAGTAGAATCTGGAATTTAGCCACATCATTACGCGTTTCGCGTAAGGTATTACGCGATCCGCGTAGGAGTAAACTGCAGTTTTTTTATTTTTAATTTTATGTTTGTTCTTTGTTGACCCCGTGTTGTCGTATATTGACTTGGAACTTTCATTTGAACTCTTTTGCTTCGATCATCTTGGACTTTGTTTCGGATAAATGTTATCTCGATATATATTTGGTTAAAACCCATCGTTTATTATCATTTCTTCAAACTTCAAGCTCGCTTTTACTTTTGCCGTTTTTCTCGTGAATTATGCATTTGAATGTCTTCGTTTCGGTAAAAGCCGATGAAATATAAATGATATTGCGTCGAAATATATGTATGTTTAAAGCAATATCAAAATACCCCATACTTAAACGTTGCTTGTCCTCAAGCAATTACATCTTTTTAAATAGAATCGGAACATTACATATTTTCCATGTCGAAAATTAAATCACACAACACACTCCACACGAAATGAAAACACACGCTATATGGAATAAGTTGGAAACACTACACAATTTTTATTGGATCACACGCACACCACACGAAATGAAATTATGACAACAGAAACAAAGTTGAAACTCGTGATTAAGGTTTAAAAATTTGGATCCTTAGGGAAAATTGGACCTTGTGAAAACGTTCTATGATTTTATAAAATGGCATGCTAGTTTTTACACTAGACACGTTTTCCGGTTTTAACCTCAAATTCCGGTCGAGGGTAACTGAAAACCGTAGTCTCAGTCGGCGATTAGCAAGCTATCCGCCCCCATAATTGAAGTATCATGGAACTTGAAACCGAATGTCCAAAAAATGGTTTTACACAATATAATTCATAAAATAGCATAAGTTTTAGAATAAAATTATATCGTGTCCAAATATCATCGGTGAACCATGAGTTTGCACACCTCAATTTGTTATGGCATATGTATATTGACCGCGGTCAAACATAGATGTGGTTGATCTTTACGGAGATCATCCATCTGGGGATTAGATTCATTAGTCTTAAAAGCTAATTTGCAATGTGCCCCCATTGTACGAGACAGATCCATCTCATGGTTAGGATAAGTCTGACCACCAAAAACCCTGTTTGATGCTGAGGTGAGGTGGATTTCCAGCCGATGATAGAGATGACTTTTCAAGATTTTTCGTCAACCTACAGCTGTTCTGGACTACATCTTCTAACATAGGTTAGCAAGTGTGTCATTTTGGAAGACTTTACTTCCTTAAGGGATGGACTTGATTCATCCTTTATTACTCGCATTAATTGGATATTCAGGTTTATACATTCCAAAGCAATGATATCTGCAATAAACTTCATAAAAACATGTGATAAATGGTTCCAAACATACGGGTTTATAAATTCTGTTATACTTGGTTTTCTTTTATAAGTTTTAATCAAATAAACTTACATATTTTTAATGTATGGAGACAATAATTTCGGTTTTTGACACTAATCTTTAATTGCTCGTAATTACCTTAAAAATTGACTACATATATTTGTTAAAAAATGTTCAAAATTTTCATAAAAAACTCCAATTTATAAGTTATCGAGAATTTATATATTCCCACCCCACACTTAAGATTATGTAATGCCCTCATTACATAAAATCAGCTTAAATGTATAAATTCGAGAGGACAAAAAGTGTAAAGTATATGGGACTTCCTTTGTTAAGTAATTGGACATTGTAAAATGCTTATTGTATGAACATATCCAATCCTCATATCACAATAATACTTTCGTGTTTCGTTATGTCGAATCTCATCATCGTAAGTACCTGTCAACAAATATGTTAATCACACACGAGATGGGGTTGTACTTTAGTAGTACAAAAATTTTACCCCACACTAAAAGTTTTTGTATATATAAAATATGTAAAAGTAAAAGTAAATACTTAAAACACATCATAAAAATCATTTTTTTTACAAACAATATAAAAAAAATAAAAAATAAAAACTAAAAACTAGAAAAATGGCCATACAGGGCCTCCTTGATCTTCCTGTTCTTGTTGTTGTTGCTGTCGCTGTTCATTTTGGCGTTGTTCCTCATAAAAACGCCGATAGGCATCCTGACTTGTAGCTAGAGCAGCGTTGGGATCATAAGGTGGAGGTAGAGGATCACCGGGTGCTTGCCATGGGTTGTATGAAGGAAAGGCTGAGGGTGCGTAATACTGTGGGTTAGCTGCGTATAGATATGCCTGATGATGTACCCACTCAAGTTGTGTTCCCTGGCCCCTTTGGTCATATCAGATGTTTTCTAACATATTACCCTGAGCTAGTTGGGTATTCCTAATGTCCCCCAATTGCCGAGACAAACTAGTGTACTGATTTTCCGATCTCTGTCCCCAAGTTTAATATGAGTTCCTTACATCTAAACTCAATGAATTAAACAAATTTTGTAACATATCGAAATCAGAAGTACCTACATTAGACGAACTAGCCTGATCTGGCTGTCTCCGTCTTCTCCTAGTATCTCGCTCAAGTTCATCATCTTCCTCCATAGGAGCGGGAGCAACAACTTCTTGTCGTCTTAAACTAATTACCCCACCCCTCACTTGTATAGCTTTTGCAATTTTATATACATCCAATCCTAAAGTTTTAACGGCTTGATCTACCGGTATGATTGGAGGTTCTGATTCACTCGGGTCGAGTCCGAACCAGTTTCCTAAACAAGTGATATAGTGACCCCCCGACATGTCACTTGATCCTCTAGCATCCTTGCCTACATGAGCCAAGAAGTAGGAAACTCCATAGGGTATACTAACGAAAGTATCCCTATCTCTGATCACATCTAAATACCAAAGGTCAATATAATTAATTTTATCCGTATTACTAAATGACCTTTGGTTTATTGTGTTCGCTATAAATTTATGAATTATTCTAAACCGAACATCAGTGATCTTTAGGTATGATTCTTGGTCGGCCTCATATCTATTTCTATTAGTAAAAGATTGCCAAACTCTCCCAGAATCATAATTACCTGTATACCTAGCCCCAGTAAAAATATACTCCCTAAAATCGGGAGTCAACATCTCCTCGACGGTGTAAATCCCCAACGCGTTAGTCACGTTGCTTAGGGACATTCTTCTATCTACCCCACCCAGTCTAAATTGTAAAAAAATAGTATCATCGATAGTTTCTGGGTGTATGCTCATTCTAACAGTAGAATAGAATTCTAAGCACCATTCTCTATATACAGGACTATTTAAACTAAACAACCTCTCAAAATCATTAAAAACCAAATTCATCCCAAATTCGTTTGTGAAACTTTGGTTTAAAATTTCCCTTATTTGTGTATCTAAGTTGACTGAGTATCCTAAGGGAGACCAGTCCACAACATATACTGGAGAGGTGTTTCTATTGATCAGAGAAAGTAAGTCCTTAACGTTTTGCACCCGTTGAGGTAAATCATTAGGGAATCTCAGGTTCGGGTGTAAGGTTTGGAGTTGTTGTTCCATTTGTGGTGTTACTTGTTCCTCTTCTTGTTGTTGGTTTACAGCTCTCATTCTAAATAATCCCTGCATAACATTTTAAAACAAGAAAATCCAATTGGATATGTTAATATTAGCAAAGAATACATATTAAGCATACAAGCTTGTTTTCAACACCACATGAACCAATATATCAACAACAGTTAAAGTATTACTTCTAAAAAATAAAACAAACAAAATTAAACAATCAAAATTCATAATCATAAATCAAGTTTCATAAACAAAGTTTAATTCACAGGTGGAAACATCAAATGACTAAGCATATCTAATTCAATTTAATCACATTGGGTGCATTCCAACCTTAGCATCATTACAATCTATACTTGATTTATGTCAATAACAAAAATTACCAAATTTAGACAGAAAATGAAATCATAAAATCAAACAATCAAATTCATGTTCAAAGGTTCTACTACTATCAAAACAGTTAAAAACATCTAATTATAACTAAAATAACACACTTCAATAGCAATTCATCAATTTTCCCCAATATGTATAAACCCTAACTTTGAAATAATCAATTAAACATCAAATTCTTATGCTAATCGGGTTTAACATCACACTAACAACATAGTTATAGCAATAATCAAGCAAAATTCAACAATATCATGCATTAATTCAGATTAAAGCTATAAAAATAATAAATGAAAAAGTAGAAGAACAAGTGGTAAAAATGGGTTAGGACCCTTACCAATCTCGGCATGTTGAAAGATGGATGAATTGGAGGAGATTTATAGTGTTAATTAGATTTTTGGGTGTGATTTTTGTGGGTTTTGGATACCCCTCTCGTTCGTTCATAGTAAGCAAAGAAGAAAAAAATTAAGTGTGAAAAAGAAAGAGCTGTTCGACCAGATATGCTCTCTGATTTTAAAAATTATGCGTTCCGCGTAGAACTACGCGATCCGCGTAGTTTTGGATTATACGCGTTCCGTGTACTGTCTACACCTTCCGCGTAAGTGTTAAGCCCATTTTTTTTTCAACTTATAATTAATCAAATTTCAAAATATCATTTTAAATTTTTATTTGTTGTATCAGAAATTTTGGTTGTTATACCTAGTCTTTATCCGTTTATAAATTTTCAAATTCAATTTATAAAATTTAATTCTTTAAAAGTTAAAGTTTTAATATTTTTCGAAAATAACTTAGAAATAAAACAAGACACTCTATTTTTCTTTTTAAATTTTTAAAATTAAAAGAAAATTAATATTTTAAAATTTTAAAACAAGTACATGAAAAATAAAAATTAAATGAATTTAAAATACACTATATATATATATATATATATATATATATATATATATATATATATATATATATATATATATATATATATATATATATATATATATATATATATATACTTTCAAACCAACTAATTTTCAAACTTAAAACTTTGTTTCCTATCAACTTGGTAGAGATAATCTCGGTTGTTACACCTATCATTACTCACGACAAAGTTTACAAATTATATATTTTTACGGTTATTGATAAAAAAGTATATTTTTAGTAGTTTTAATTTTTCTTTTGTTTTTGTGGCCTACTATTTAAAAGATATTTTATGAATCCAACAAGAAATTTTGTGCAATTTGAAGAACGACAATTCAGTTGTTACACTTAACATTATCGTTTTTAATGAAAACGGGTTAAACTCAAGGTTTATCAATTTTAAATTGTAGACCTTTTTAATAAAAACAAACAACAAACAAATACAAACTAAAACACACAAAAATTCACAAACACATAAAAATGTACAAACACATAATTGGCGAGAAAAAAAAAAATTTAGATGGTGAAACCGCGTTGATTCGCCTCATAGTAGAGTCGTACCATTTCGCCCCCCGTGGCTTCGTAGGCGTAACCTCGTTGGTTTAAGAGGTTTTCATTTGAACATTTAAAAGGCCCTTCTCGGCACAAGGTTACGTACTCGTAATTAGAGTCCGTCTGGTTCTTTGGGCAATTTCCGTAATGAGTCGATTTTCCACATTTTACACATTTGCCCAAATGACACGCTCGACGCTTCTTAGCTGATTTTGATTTGCCTTTGGCATAATTTTTCTCATTAAGTTCTTGCCTTATTTCTTTACTCGCCTGATCGCATCTACTCTTTATATCTAATACCACATCCCTCGGTAAAATTTTATTGCACATCAAAAGGAAGTGGTTGTAGACATATTGATTGCGCATCTTGAAAATAAACAATAAATAAAAACGAAAGAAAATAAAAAGGTAGAATGGAGGGAGAAGACTAGTTCTTTAGTGTCTGCTAGGGAAAGACCGAACAAACCCCACTCTTAAAGATAAAACTAAAGATCGAGAATGGAGTTGAAAACCTTAAAGTTACCCCGAATTTACTTGTCCTTAGGGTAGAATGTGATTTCGTCTCTTTCCGTAGTGTTGATTTCGTCAAAGTATAACTTGTGTCGATGACCGTTCACCTTGAAAGTTCCACCGTCTTTGCTATATAGCTCTGCATATCCAGATGGAAAAACCTGTTTTATTATATATGACCCAGTCCACCGGGATCTAAGTTTCCCAGGTGAAAACTTAAAACATGATTGGAAAACTAATACTTTATCCCCTTGTTCGAATTCTTTCCTTTCTTTTAATCGTGCATCGTGCCATCTTTTAGTTTTCTCTTTGTATGTTTTAGAGTTTTCATAAGCTTGTAGTCTTAACTCGTCTAATTCATTAAGTTGTAAGAATCGGTTTTCTCCGGCTTCCTCAAGGTACCTGTTACATTCTCTTAGAGCCCAATATGCCTTGTGTTCAACTTCGACAGGTAGATGACACGCCTTACCATAAATTAATCGGAAAGGTGTAGTACCAATGGGAATTTTGAATGCAGTTCTAAATGCCCAAAGCGCATCTTCTAACTTCCGATGCCAGATTTTAGGATTATTTTTAACCGTTCTTTCTAAAATTCGTTTAAGACCTCGATTTGTGTTTTCAACTTGGCCACTCGTTTGAGGGTGGTAAGAAGTTGAGAAATGATGATTAACTTCGTATTTTTTAAGTACTTTCTCGAGTAATTGATTTGTAAAATGAGTTCCACGATCACTGATTAATGCTTTTGGAATCCCAAAACGTGAAAATAGATTTTTAAGAAAGCTGACAACAACACGGGCATCATTTGTGGGTAAAGCTTTTGCTTCAGCCCATTTAGAAACGTAGTCAACTGCCACAAGGATGTATTTGCATTTATTCGATGCGGGAAATGGACCCATGAAGTCAATACCCCAAATGTCAAATACTTCACATACAAGAATGCCTTTTTGTGGCATTTCGTCTCTTTTTGAGATGTTACCGGATCTTTGACATGCATCACATGTTTTAACCATGTGGTGTGCATCTTTGAAGATGGTTGGCCAATAAAAACCTGAGTCAAAGACCTTCTTAGCTGTATAGCTAGGTCCGAAATGACCACCCGCTGGACCTTGATGACAGTGCTCCAATATTTGTTGAGCTTCTTTACCATATATGTATCGACGGATAACTTGATCCGCTCCTATTCGAAAAAGATTAGAGTCTTCCCAGAAGTAAAATTTTAAATCAGCAAAGAATTTCTTCTTTTGCTGGTACGTTTGGTTTTTAATTAATACTCCTGCAGCGAGGTAGTTTGCAAAATCTGCAAACCATGGAACTTCAAATTCGGTTTCTATTCTCATTAGAAACTCATCAGGAAAAGTGTCATGAATAGCTGACTCATCTAGTTTTTCTAGGTCGGGATTCTCAAGATGAGACAAGTGATCAGCAGCGAGATTTTCAGCACCCTTTTTATCCTTGATTTCTATATCAAATTCTTGTAAAAGAAGAATCCAACGTATCAATCTAGGTTTTGCATCTTGTTTCTTGAACAAGTACTTTAAGGCTGAATGATCGGTAAAAACAATCGTTTTGGATAACACAAGATATGATCTAAATTTATCAAAAGCAAAAATAATTGCAAGGAGTTCTTTTTCTGTAGTCGTATAGTTGAATTGTGCTCCTGTTAGTGTTTTACTTGCATAATATATTGGTTGAAATTTGTTATCTTGGCGTTGTCCTAAAACGGCTCCTAGTGCGAAATCACTAGCATCGCACATTAGTTCAAATGGTTTGGACCAATCGGGAGATACTATGATAGGTGCGTTCGTAAGTTTATCTTTTAGAATGGAGAAAGCTTGTAAGCATTCATCATTGAAGTCGAATGTACTGTCTTTCTCAAGAAGTTTAGTCATGGGTCGAGCGATTTTTGAAAAGTCCTTTATGAATCGTCGATAGAATCCCGCATGACCTAAGAAACTACGAATTCCCTTAACGTTAGTTGGAGGAGGAAGCTTTGAGATTACATCGATCTTAGCTTTGTCTACTTCCATTCCATCTCTAGAAATCTTGTGTCCTAAAACAATGCCTTCCTTCACCATGAAGTGGCATTTTTCCCAATTTAAAACAAGATTTGATTCCTCACAACGAATTAACATTCGCTCGAGGTTTGAAAGGCATGAATCGAAGGAGTCTCCAAAAACAGAGAAATCGTCCATAAAGACTTCCATACTTCCTTCTATCATGTCGTGAAAGATTGCCATCATACACCTTTGAAAGGTGCCTGGCGCGTTGCATAATCCGAACGGCATTCATCAGTATGCGAAGGTACCAAATGGACAAGTAAAAGTTGTCTTGTCTTGGTCTTTTGGATCAATGAGAATTTGAAAATAACCGGAGAATCCATCAAGGAAACAATAGTACTCTTTTCTCGCTAAATGTTCTAGCATTTGGTCAATATAAGGAAGTGAGAAATGATCTTTCCTTGTGGCGTCGTTTAAACGATGGTAGTCTATACAGACTCTCCATCCAGTGACTGTTCTTGTAGGAACAAGTTCATTCTTATCATAAGGACGACAGTTGTACCCCCTTTCTTGGGTACTACTTGAACAGGACTAACCCATGGGCTATCGGATATAGGGTATATTAACCCAGCATCAAGTAACTTGATAACCTCCTTTTTGACAACTTCTTTCATGTTAGGGTTTAACCTTCGTTGTCTTTGTACCACGGGTTTAAAATCTTCTTCCATTAGAATCTTATGAGGACAATAAGCGGGGTTAATCCCCGGAATATCGGTTGTTTTCCAAGCAATTTCTTTCTTGTGAGTTTTTAGAATGGACATTAACCTACTTTTTTCGTTATCGAAGAGTTTTGATGAAATTATAACAGGTAATTGTGATGTACCTTAGAGATAAGCATACTCCAAATATTTCGGGAGTTCTTTAAGTTCCAAGGTGGGTGGTTCTTCCAAGGAAGATTTTATCCGGAACATGTTACCATCAGTAATTTCTTCAAAGGGTTCATCTTCCTTGAGAATTTCTTCCTCACAGCAATCTTCATCGATGACTACTTTCAACAATTCATCAAGTTCAAGCTCTACATCAAATTCATCACTTTCACTCATTGGGGTGAAGTTCGAGGTGTCTACATTTAGTAAATCTTGCAATTCTTTTTCGACACAACAATCAACGATGTCTACTTTATAACATTCGTCATCGGAGGAGATAGGTTGTTTCATAGCTTTATCTATGTTTAAGGTAACTCTAACTTCCCCTACACCTAGACTAAGTTTTTTATCTTTAACACGCACAATCACGTCGACGGTATTTAGAAAAGGTCGCCCTAGAATTAGGGGAACCTTGCTATCTTCTTCCATTTCAAGGACAACGAAATCGGCAGGAAAGATTAAATGATTAACTTTAACCGGTAGGTTTTCGGAAATACCAATAGGATAGTTAAAAGTTCTATCGGCCAGGCATATACACATCCTAGTTGGTTTTAGATCACCTAGGTTCAGTTTTAAGTACAAGGAGTGTGGCATAAGATTGATACTTGCGCCTAAGTCAGCTAATGCATCGTACATTACTGAATCTCCCATCAGACACGGAATAATGAAACTACCAGGATCTTCGAGTTTTGGTGGCATCTTTTGCTTTTGCAAAATTGCTGAGCATTCCTCATTGAGGAATGTGGTTGAAACTTCTTCATATTTACCTTTATCGGCTATGAGATCCTTGATAAACCTTTCATAATTTGGCATACCCCTAAGAACTTCCGCGAGTGGCATGTTAATGCTAATTTGCTTGATCATATCTGCAAATTTCTGATATTAGCTCGCGAGTTTGTATTTCTTTAATGCTTTTGGGTATGGAATAGGTGCCTTGTGCACCTTCACTAGTGGTTCTTCACTTTTCTTTGATATGATCTCAGGTGGATCATCTTTCTCTTGTGCTTTCTCAACATGCTCATTTATATTAACGGGTACTTGTAAAATAGAAGGAGACAAAGGAACTTCTGAGGACTTACTAGTTTCCGGGTTAATAGTTAAACCACTTCTAGTAGTTATAGCATTTACATGCTCATTCCTTGTTTGATTGTTGTTGGGATTCACTTGAGTATTTGAGGGGAGAGCACCTGGTGGCCTCTCCGATAGTAACTGTGAGATCCTCCAAACATCTCTTTCTAAATTTTGTATTGTAGCTTGTTGATTTCGAATTTGCTGAGTTTGAAGTTCCGTAGTTTGCTCGTGCTTAACCATAAAATCTCTCAAGAGATATTCTAAACCGGATTTCTTCTCGAGTTGTGGTTGTATAAGTGCTTGTGGTTGTGGTTGTGGCTGATTGTGTTGGAAATTATTTTGATAAATTCGTTGAGGTTGATTTCGGTTGTTTAGGTTATTGTAACCTGGTGGTGCATTTCTTTGATTTTGATTTGGGAAATTCCGGTTATTTTGGTAAACTGGATTTCCTCCTTGGTAATTATTGTTTAAACCTGAAGGTCCTCCTATTTGGTAGCTGTTGTGATGTTTTAGCAGAGTAGTATATAAAATAGCTTATATTTTTACAGAAAATACTATTAAATACGATACAATTTTACACAAGATATTTATTTATTTATAGAATGGATATACTTAAACCTTGCTACAACACTTATAGGCAGTGTACCTAATCGTACAGTAGTGTAGTTTTTAGTAAGTCCGGTTCGTTTCACAGGGAATCTTTTTAAACAAAGCTTAACGCTATTGATAATGCTAAAAACGAACATATATTTCATAGCATTATTTCTCAAGAAAGACAAGCTTTTAGTTGCAATTGTTCTATTTACAAGTGATATTCGTTTAAATAATAAAAGGTGAAGACAAAAGACAGATTCGACGAATTGAAGACACAAACGACCAAAAAGCTCAAAAGAACAAAAGACAATCAAACAGGTTCCAATTATTGATAAAAAACGTCTCGAAATTACAAGAGTACAAGATTCAAAACGCAAAGTACAAAATATAAAATTGTACGCAAGGACGTTCGAAAATCCGGAACCGGGACCAGAGTCAACTCTTAACGCTCGATGCAACGGACTAAAAATTACAAGTTAACTATGTATATAAATATAATATAATATATAATTAATTATATTAATTATATATATATTATATATATATTATAAACCGTCGGTAAACAAAGAGCCAAACTCCTCTGAGCTGTAAAAGTAACCTCCGCGACTCGCGGAGTTTGAAGGCAAAATTGGCCGCGAGTCGCGGAGCCCCAAAATGAAAAATTGCCTATAAAGCCAACCGAATTCTGATCGCAAATATCATCTTTTTCTTCCTCATTCATACGTAAAATTTATATTTATATTTATAATTTATATTTTAATTTTAATTATAATTCTAATAATAAGGGTATGTTAGCGAATGTTGTAAGGGTGTAAGTCGAAATTCTGTCCGTGTAACGCTACGCTATTTTTAATCATTGTAAGTTATGTTCAACCTTTTTACATTAATGTCTCGTAGCTAAGTTATTATTATGCTTATTTAAAACGAAGTAATCATGATGTTGGGCTAATTACTAAAATTGGGTAATTGGACTTTGTACCATAATTGGGGTTTGGACAAAAGAACGACACTTGTGGAAATTAGACTATGGGCTATTAATGGGCTTTATATTTGTTTAACTAAATGATAGTTTGTTAATGTTAATATAAAGATTTACAATTGGGCGTCCCTATAAATTACCATATACACTCGATCGGACACGATGGGCGGGGTATTTATATGTACGAATAATCGTTCATTTAACCGGACACGGGAATGGATTAATAGCCACTAGAATAATTAAAACAGGGGTGAAATTACATTCAAGGGTAATTGGTGTAATTGCTAACAAAGTAGTAAAATCTTGGTTTACACGCAGTTGATAACCTGGTGTATTCATTAAACAAAGTATTAAAACCTTGTTACAATTCGAATCCCCAATTAGTTGGAATATTTAACTTCGGGTATAAGAATAATTTGACGAGGGCACTCGCATTTTATACTTATGACTGATGGACTGTTATGGACAAAAACCAGACGGACATATTAATTAATCCAGGACAAAGAACAATTAACCCATGGGCATAAAACTAAAATCAACACGTCAAACATCATGATTACGGAAGTTTAAATAAGCATAATTCTTTTATTTCATATTTAATTTCCTTTATTTTATATTTAATTGCACTTCTAATTATCGCACTTTTATTTATTGTTATTTAATCGCACTTTTAATTATCGTACTTTTTAATTATCGCAATTTTATTTTATCGCACTTTTATTATTCGCAATTTCATTATCGTTATTTACTTTACGCTTTAAATTAAGTATTTTATTTATTTGATATTTTACATTAGGTTTTAACTGCGACTAAAGTTTTAAAATCGACAAACCGGTCATTAAACGGTAAAAACCCCCCTTTATAATAATAATATTACTTATATATATATATATATATATATATATATATATATATATTTGTATTTTTATAAAAGTAAACTAATATAGCGTTAAGCTTTGTTTAAAGATTTCCATGTGGAACGAACCGGACTTACTAAAAACTACACTACTGTACGATTAGGTACACTGCCTATAAGTGTTGTAGCAAGGTTTAAGTATATCCATTCTATAAATAAATAAATATCTTGTGTAAAATTGTATCGTATTTAATAGTATTTCCTGCAAAAATTCAATAGTATTTTATACCCCTTAGCTTTGACATCAAGTATTTTTGGCGCCGCTGCCGGGGACTTGGCGAAACACTATATTTTTAATATATATTTGTATAAATATATTTTTAGAAAAACAATATCAAATTTAAAAAAAAAAAAAAAAAACACGTCAAATTAAAAACTGTACCAGAGTTGAATTTTGGAACCCCGCGACTCGCGGGGTTTGCTGCATGAAATACCGCGACTCGCGGAGACACTCTTACACACGTGACAGAACCCTAATTTCACATTAATTACGGATTTTATTATTATTATTATTAATAAACCCTAATTAGTTTAATTATTATAATTAGTTTAAGTTTTTTTAATTAAATTGTATTTTAAATTTTAATTAGTTTTATTATATGTAAAATTAATAGTTTTAATAAATAAATAATATAAAAATAATATTTTTATAAAAATTGTACTTTTTACAACTTTTTGTATATTTTTATATTTTGTCACTTTTTAATCGTTTTAACGTAATATTTGTATTTTTCGATCATATTTAATTTTAAACTTAGTTTTTGCTATAGTTATTTTTACTCCTAGATTTTTAGGCTTTGCCGTAGAATTCCTTAAGTGCTTTTTCTTTAGACTAAGATTTAGGTGCTCTAGAATTTTGCGACGCCTTTTTAAGTTTTAGTTTCTTTTTAAGTTATTTCCATTTGGGATTTAGTTTTTCCTGTAAGCTTTAATATTTTTAGACAACTTTTTACTATGTATCAATTATCATTCCAATTAGTAATATCAATTTGCGATTATAATTTTAAGTTAGTTGTAGTAATAAGGTTAGGTTAGTCAAGTATTTTTAAGTTTTTATAAGTTTCTTTTATTTTTCCGTCACCTTTTATTTTTCAACCATTTTTCTTTTTCGACCTTTTTCGACGAACTCTTTTTCTTTCTTATTTCTCGCTATTCTAGTTTTTAGGACATAGATTTTTATTCTACTTCTTATCTAAATTTCTTAAAATTACGAAAATTTATTTTGAGTGGTTAAATTGATAGACATCAAAATTTTCTGGTTCGTAGTAATAGTTGGATTTGTACCTGGACCGGGTTATTGGAGCCAAACAGTCCTCAATTATATTGAGACCAAACGAATCCTGTCCCTCTGCTGCATCTTTTGGCTATTCGAAACGTGGGCAAAATCAGAAAAGTCTATTGATTGGATAACTTATTATAATTTTTCTTTCCTTTTAAAAACTAATAGGATATTCAGTGAATGCACCAAGCAAGACGTTCATCACCTTTTGTACGTTCACCACCTGTAACTAGATCAAGACATTTAGCAAATATAACCGCCGTTGATTTTTCTTTAGAATCTTCATCCAGTAGACCAAGTACTTCAGTTCAAATTTCCGATAATCCATTTTTTGAACCCAACCTCACAATTGAGAATCCGGAAAATATTCAGGAACGGTTCGTAGATCCTGAACCATTAAACTTTCCTCCGGAGCCACCAATCATTCAAACAGAGATTATTGAGGAACGAACCATTAAATCAGAATCATCTAGTGATACCGATTCAACAAATTCAATTATGGAGAATCTGGAACCTTTAAGTATGGAAGACCGAATGAGAGCTAAACGCACTGGCCAAGGTCACGCAATTACTCATCCAGACATTAATGCGCCAGATTATGAAATCAAAGGACAAATTCTACACATGGTGACTAATCAATGCCAATTTAGTGGTGCGCCGAAGGAAGATCCAAATGAACATCTACGTACCTTTAATAGGATCTGCACACTATTTAAAATCCGAGAAGTGGAGGATGAACAGATATATCTCATGTTATTTCCCTGGACTTTAAAGGGAGAAGCCAAAGATTGGTTAGAATCGTTACCTGAAGGGGCGATTGATACATGGGACGTTTTAGTTGACAAATTTCTTAAACAATTCTTTCCTGCATCTAAAGCCGTAAGACTTCAAGCAGAAATTGTTACGTTCACACAGAAGCCAAATGAAACTCTATATGAGGCGTGGACTAGATATGGAAAGTTGTTAAGAGGATGTCCGCAACATGGTTTAGACACCTGTCAAATAGTACAAATATTCTACCAAGGATGCGACATCACTACAAGGAAAGACATAGATATAGCAGCTGGTGGTTCTATTATGAAGAAAACCGAAACTGATGCTTACAAAATTATTGATAATACTGCTTCCTACTCACATGAGTGGCACCAAGAAAAAGATATCGTTAGATCATCTAAAGCAGCTAGAGCCGATTATAGTCATGACTTAGATTCCATTTCCGCAAAGATAGATGTTGTGGAGAGACGAATGGAAAAGATGACTAAGGATATTCACTCAATACGAATTAGTTGTGAGCAGTGTGGAGGACCACATTTGACAAAAGATTGTCTCAGTATTGAATTAACAATGGAACAAAGAGAGAATATTTCATACATAAACCAAAGGCCTGGAAATAATTATCAGAATAATTATCAACCGCCAAGACCGATTTACAATCAAAACCAGAATTATAACCGAAATATTCCATACAACAACCAACAAGGTCCTAGCAATCAACAAATATTCAATAATAATTACAATCAGCAAAGACCAAATTTTCAAAACAAACCACCACAACAAACCGATGATAAAAAGCCGAATTTAGAAGATATGATGACGAAGCTAGTTGAAACTCAAACGCAGTTTTTCACATCTCAGAAACAAACCAATGAACAAAATGCTCAAGCATTTAGAAATCAACAAGCTTCTATTCAAAATCTGGAACAAGAAGTAAGTAACCTAGCAAGGTTAATAGGTGAAAGAAAACCGGGAAGTCTACCTAGTGATACAAATGCTAACCCCCGGAGTGAAACAGCTAAAGCCATTACCACAAGAAGTGGTACAACACTTAAACCACCTGAAATACCTGTAACTTCTGATGAAGCTATTCCTACTCCACAAGAACCACAACCTGATCAAGATAAGGAAAAAGAACCGGTAGTTGAAAAGGTTAATGAAGATAACACAGTTAAGGATAAACCTTATGTTAAACCATATCAACCACCACTTCCTTACCCGAGTAAAATGAAGAAAGAGAAACTTGAAGCCGAGCAATCTAAATTTTTGGATATGTTTAAACAGATAAATGTAAATCTTCCTTTCATTGATGTGATTTCAGGAATGCCTAGATATGCTAAATTCTTGAAAGATCTAATCTCAAATAGAAAGAAAATGGAAGAACTCTCGGCTGTTACTATGAATGCTAATTGTTCAGCAGTGCTGTTGAATAAGATACCAGAAAAATTATCTGATCCAGGAAGTTTCACAATTCCATGTTTTCTGGGTAGTCTTAGTTCAATAGAAGCATTGGCAGACTTAGGTGCTAGTATAAATCTAATGCCGTATTCACTATACACTAAACTAGACCTTGGAGAATTGAAACCAACCAGAATAAGCATACAACTAGCCGATAGATCAATGAAATATCCTAGAGGGATAATGGAGAACATGCTAGTTAAAGTTGGTACTTTAGTATTTCCAGTAGATTTTGTTGTTCTGGACATGGAAGAAGATTCTCAAGTTCCTCTCATATTAGGAAGACCATTCTTAAACACGGCTAAAGCAATGATAGACGTGTTCGGTAAGAAACTGACCCTAAGTATAGAGGATGAGAGTGTTACCTTTTCAGTTGATAGAGCAATGCAACAACCACAATCTGCAGATGATACATGTTATTATATTCAAACTATAGATGCACATGCAGAATTATTAAAAGAATTTCCAGAATTACAAGGAACAGGAGAATGTTCTTTAGGAGAAGGTAATGAACCAATTGATGAAGCTGAAATGTTAGCTACACTTATAGCTAATGGATATGAACCAATAACAGAAGAAATTCAAATGCTAAAAGAAGAAGACAGATATCGATATAAATCATCGATAGAAGAACCTCCGAAATTAGAGTTAAAGCCACTTCCAAACCATTTGGAATACGCTTATTTACATGGTGAATCTGAATTACCTGTAATAATATCATCTTCTCTTACTGAAAATGAGAAATCACAACTCATTTCTGTGTTGAAAGCTCATAAACCAGCCATTGCATGGAAGATTCATGATATTAAAGGAATAAGTCCTTCGTATTGCACACATAAAATCCTTATGGAAGAAGGTCATAAAACGTATGTGCAACGCCAATGAAGACTAAATCCTAATATGCAAGATGTAGTTAAGAAAGAGATTATTAAACTGCTAGATGCAGGTTTGATATATCCAATTTCTGATAGTCCATGGGTAAGCCCAGTTCAATGCGTGCCTAAGAAGGGTGGCATGACTGTCATCACAAATGAGAAAAATGAGCTTATTCCTACTAAGACTGTAACAGGATGGCGTGTATGTATTGATTATAGAAAATTAAATGACGCCACCAGAAAAGATCACTTTCCCTTACCTTTCATAGATCAAATGTTGGAAAGATTAGCCGGAAATAGTTACTATTGTTTTCTAGATGGATTTTCCGGATATTTTCAAATTCCAATAGCACCCGAAGATCAAGAGAAAACCACATTCACGTGCCCTTATGGTACTTTTGCTTACAAACGCATGCCATTTGGACTTTGTAACGCCCCTGCAACCTTTCAAAGGTGCATGATGGCGATTTTTCATGACATGATAGAAGAATGCATGGAAGTATTCATGGATGACTTTTCAGTCTTCGGTGATACATTTAAATCATGTCTAGTTAATCTGGAACGAATACTAATTAGATGCGAAAAATCAAATCTAGTACTTAATTGGGAGAAATGCCATTTCATGGTTAAAGAAGGCATCGTTCTTGGACATAAAATTTCAAAAGAAGGAATTGAAGTGGATAGAGCTAAAGTAGATGTAATTGCTAAACTTCCACATCCCACCAATGTTAGAGGAGTTAGGAGTTTTCTAGGGCATGCCGGTTTTTACCGACGTTTCATAAAAGATTTTTCTAAAATTGCCACTCCTATGAATAAACTCCTAGAAAAGGATGCGCCATTCATCTTTTCAGATGAGTGTATCAAATCTTTTAATATTCTTAAAGAGAAACTCACTAATGCGCCGATCATGATAACACCAAATTGGAATCTACCATTTGAACTAATGTGCGATGCAAGTGATTTTGCAATGGGAGCCGTTTTAGGACAAAGGATTGAAAAACGATTTCAACCTATATATTATGCTAGTAAGACATTACAAGGAGCACAAACGAACTATACAACTACTGAAAAAGAACTCCTTGCTATTGTCTTTGCTTTTGACAAATTTCGATCATATCTCGTTCTAGCAAAAACGGTGGTCTATACCGACCATTCTGCTCTTAGATACCTATTTTCAAAACAAGATGCTAAACCAAGATTAATCCGTTAGATCTTACTCTTACAAGAGTTTGATATTGAAATCCGAGATAAAAGAGGAGCAGAAAATCTCGCAGCTGATCATCTTTCTCGTCTTGAAAATCCTGAGTTAGAAGTTCTAAATGAATCGGCCATACAAGACAACTTTCCTGATGAATATCTATTGAAGATAGATTATAAAGAAATCCCATGGTTTCCAGACTATGCAAACTACTTAGTTTGTGGATTCCTTGAAAAAGGATTATCGTACCAAAGACGAAAGAAATTCTTCAGTGATATAAAACACTATTTCTGGGAAGATCCACACCTGTTTAAAAGTTGTCCCGATGGAATAATATGCCGATGTGTATTTGGAGATGAAGCTAGTAAAATTTTAAACCATTGTCACACAGGACCAACAGGAGGGCATTATGGGCCTCAACTAACAGCAAGAAAAGTTTATGAAGCTGGATTCTATTGGCCTACAATTTACAAAGACGCACACCTTCTTTGCAAATCCTGTGATGCATGTCAAAGGGCCGGAAAAATAAGTCAACGTGATGAAATGCCACAAAATGTCATCCAAGTATGTGAAGTATTTGACATTTGGGGTATTGACTTTATGGGTCCATTTCCAAAATCTCATAATAATCTATATATACTCGTAGCCATTGATTATGTATCTAAATGGGCGGAAGCACAAGCTCTCCCAACTAACGATGAACGAGTTGTAGTCAATTTTTTAAAACGTCTTTTTGCAAGGTTTGGAACACCGAAAGCTTTAATAAGTGATCGGGGTACTCATTTCTGTAATAATCAACTTGAGAAAGTTCTTAACTCATAAAATCTCCACCGCATATCATCCACAAACAAGTGGACAAGTTGAAAATACCAACCGAGCTTTAAAACGTATTCTAGAGAAAACCGTAGGATCAAATCCGAAGGAATGGTCCATTAAATTGGAGGATGTACTCTGGGCTTTTAGAACAGCCTACAAAACTCCAATTGGAACCACACCTTTTAGACTTGTTTATGGAAAAGCATGTCATCTTCCAGTAGAAATTGAACACAAAGCATTTTGGGCTTTGAAAACATGTAATCTTGATTTACATGAAGCTGGACGTCTACGATTAAGTCAACTAAACGAATTAGAAGAATTAAGACATGAAGCATACGATAATTCGTTAATCTATAAAGAAAAAACGAAGAAATGGCATGATAAAAGAATCAGAAGTTCAAAAGAATTTAAAGAAGGAGACAGAGTTCTTCTTTTCAATTCACGATTCAAGCTATTTCCTGGAAAATTGAAATCAAGATGGTCTGGACCATTCATAGTCAAAAGAGTTTTCCCATACGGAACGATAGAATTGATAAATTCAAATGGGATTGAATTTAAAGTTAATGGTCACAGAGTTAAACATTACATACATGGTCCGATGGAAGTCGACAACGAAGTTAATCACAATTTCGACACCACAGCTAACTAAGTGTGGGGTGAATCAAGTCTTTAAAGGATAATATGTATTTCTGTTAGAGTTAGATTGTCTGTTTTCGTGTAGTTCTCGAAAATGGAACCCGAATGGTCTTTCCCTAGCAGACCCTAAAGAACTAGTCTTCTCCCCCCATTCTGAATTTTTATTTTTTTTTAGGTTTTTACGAAATGAAGACTGCCTGTGAACTAAACCATGGTCTAATGCTACACGCTTTGATCACTAAACGTAATAATGACATACTACCGAGTGAAATAGTATCAGTAATCAGAGAAAGAATGGACGGAGTTAGAAAAGAATCCAGATGCGAAGATAATAAGTTACAATTTGGTAAAGGAAAATTAAAATCCGCAGCAAAAAGAAGAGCACGACACCTAGAAAGATGTCACAAATGCGGAAAATGGTCACATGGAGGTAAATGTTCAAATAATCAAACCTATTCAAATACCGAATTTGTTACTTTATGCGGAGATGGACCGTTCATATGTTTAGAAGAAAAGACACTGAATGCTCGAGGTTACGCCTATGTAGCCATGGAAAACCAATTAAACCGACAATCTTATGAATGGGATAGATCATATAACTAAGAAATCTATTTCACAGGTATGTCTGTACAGTTTTTATTTTTATTTTTATTTTTAACCTTTTGATAATAAACGCTAATTTGTTCGCTAAAAAGTATTAAATTGGTATTGAATAAAATTAGGTTTGGCGACCGAAAATATTGATATCATTCAAAAATTTATTACATCACTGCGAAATTTAACGTTTATTCTTAAGGTATAAATATCTTTAAACAATCAACCCAAAATATTTCAAAAATTCGTCATGAGTTAAATTAGGTTTTGGAACCGAAATTACTTTACCGAAAAGAGGGGCGCATATTTTTGATAATATTTGATTGATTAAAGTGGGATAAAAAGACAAAAAGATTTTTAATTTTATTTTTACCATGTTTTTAAAATTAATATTTAAATCTTAAATTAATATTGTAAACTTTGTAAAATCAATATTTTTAAAATTGTAAATATTTGAAAAATTAATATAAGTTTGGTATGAATTTATAATATGAATTTTTAATTTAAGTTTGGTGTGAACTTTTAATTTTTAAAAATATGAATTTTTAATTTTATGCATTTCAAATTTTAAGTTTGGTGTGAATTTTTAATATAAATTTTGAATTTTATATTTAAGTTGTGTGAATTTAAAAACAAAAATTTACTCTATCTCATTAAGTTAAAAATATGATTTTTAAAATTCGTCGTAAGTTGAAGACTAGGTCTTTGAACCGAAATTGCTTTACCCGAGGGAGGGACGAGAACTTTTATTATCATTATTTTTAAATCTTATTGAATTAAAGTATGCCAAAAACATCAAAAAACCCAAAAATCTTAGCTTTTAAAACAATCGCTACAAAAAGACAAATTTTAAAATTTTGTCGAGGGACGGACTAGGACATCGATCCGAAACGACCTCGTCCTAAATAACAAGGGAAACAAAATTTTAAAATTAATTACTTAATTGTTTTATAAGTTAAAGATTATAAAAAAAAAAAAAAAAAAGCAAACTCCGCGACTCGCGGAGTTTGAAAGGGAAATCTCCGCGACTCGCGGAGGGACCAAAACCCAGAAAAAAAATAAAACGTAAAAACAGATCAGTTTACTCCCCACAAAAACACACTGCGAAGAACACAGCGAAAAACACTCCGCAAAAACACGAAAAAAACCCCCCAAAATCACAATTTTTAACCGTTAATCATCAAATCTTTTGCTAAAATCATGTTGAGAAGGATGCTATCTAAGAATTACTCAAGAAAAACGGTAAATTTCTACACCTAAACACCATTTAATCCGAAATTTGGTGTTCTTGAGTCATTTTTTTTCCAATTTGATTTTGATGCTTTTTAGTGTAATTAGACTTAAATTGTTTATGTATTATGCTTGTATAACCTAGATTGATGCTGTTTAACATGATTAGAAGCCTTAAACTTCAAATTTTGAATAATCTAGGGTTTGTGTTCTTGAGCAAATTTGGGGCTTTTTGATATAAACAGGTTATGGCCAATTTTTGTAATGAATTGTTGCTAAATTGAGTAGTGTAACATGTCTAGGTAGTTAAATGATCCAAACTTTGAGCCTAAACATGATTTTGAGAATTAAAGTGGACTTTTTCAAGTCTAAAATTCATGAACTTGATTTTTGAAAGATAATGCCATTTGAGACTTGTTTAATTGCTAGTAATGATTATTTTGACATGTTATTTGAGTTGAATGTTTATGAACTTGGCGAACATTTTCGTATATGCTTATTTGAAAAAGTGTAGATTTGATGAAAATGTGAAAATGAGCTTAAGTTTGATATAAATTGATAATGTCATTAAATTATTTTGATTGATGATTTTGCTAACACTAATGCATATTTGGATGCACAAAAATTGTGTTTGATGTGTTTTGCAGAATGAAAGGGGTGAATCTTCATCCCAAGCCCGCAATGCTCCTGCTGAGAATTTGGAACAACAGGAGGTAGATAACTACTACAAGCAGGATATACCTCATCCAGTCATGACCTTTTCCGATATGCACTTGGAAGAGTTGCACCCGAACCTGAGATTTGACAGACTTTGGATAGATTATCCAAAATATCAAAGGGGTTTGCATACTCTTCATTCTAAAGTTGTTGAGGTACCGATGGTCATAGAATGGGGACCCTTAGAAGCTGTAGAATTGGCCGGGCCAATTAGGGAATTACTTGTACAGAGGTATGGTAATTCTTCTTTTAATGACTGGGTACGTTTATTCACCATGCGTAGACCTGTATATAAAGTATGGTGTGAAGAATTTTTGTGTAGTATAGAGTTGAATGATCGGGTAGCTAGTTTAACCGATCGTTCTTTTATTAGATTTTTGTTAGGCGGTTCGATGCGCCACATGTCTTTACTGGACATGGCTCAGGCTTTACGTATATATACGCCTGAGGAGTTAGCGTCTGCCGATTGTAGAGGATTGATACTAAACGGTAGAAAGATAGATGAAAATTTTGATACACACGGTGTGTGGAGTCAAATGACAAGCCATCACCGTTTCAAAGGGGGAAATTACTCTTATTTGGATATAGATAGAGCCGAATTAAGAGTGATACATAGGTTTTTGGCTAATTCGATTACACAAAGGGGTAAGAACAAGGAAAAAGTAAATGAACAAGATTTGTTTTACCATATGTGTATTCGAGACCCACAAAGCGCTGTAAGTATACCGTATTGTGTGGGTTATTATTTATCAGCTATGGTTCGGGGGATGCGACCGCATAGCATAATAGGAGGTGGTATTTTTATTACTTTGATTGGTGAATATCTCGGTGTGGATATAAGTCGGGGGGATTATTAGTAGAAGAACCAGAACCCCGCGATACTATAGGTTTGAATGTATACCATGGTGCGAAAGTTTTGAAGAGGCGAAATAACGCCGCAGTACGATACCATGGTAGACATCCACAGGTGGAGAGAAACCAACAACAAGGTAATGTAGGAGGGGGGAATGAGATGCAAGAAATGCAAAGGTTTATAGCTTCTCAAGAATACGAAAATGTTAGACAGAGAGCATTTGAAGATTGGCAAGTTCATCAGAACCAAATCATAGCTCATTGCCAACATATAGGTAGAAACTATATTCCTACACCGAAACCCATCTTCCCTCCTTGGTCTATAGAGATGCAGCCACCGTATCCTACGTACGACCCTGCCGAAGCATTCTATAGCACCTATGGTTATACCTGGAACCCCTATTGGTACCAGTATCATCCTTAGTTTACTTATTATTATTTTTTTTATTTTGTAATTTGTAATTATTGATACGTTTAATACTTTTGTTAATATTGTAATCATTTTTATAATTATCTAACTTTTATTCTTAGATTTTAATAATTTTTGAATGTGGGGTAATATACCAAACTTCAAAAATATGTATATATGTTTGCAGTTTATCTTATGTACACAACATGGTAAAACAACGCATTTTCAAAGACTGGCATTAAGTTCAGCAAAAGCAACTAATTTTGACGACAAGATGCAAAATATATGTGAAATAACAACAAGACGGAATGAACAAATGATGTGCACCATTTATCATTCAGCAAACAAACGCCAATATATTTGGAAACTTTGGTAAAAATTTAATCATTTTCACACAAATCACCCTCAATAATTTAAATTGTTACTGATTTCTTGCAAATGAGGGCATTGCAAGATCTTAAGTGTGGGAAGGGGTTAAATTCTTTCGGATTTTAAAATTTTTATCTTAAACACTTGGTTACCATTAAAAATACTAGTAAAGCAGTAGTTGTATTAGAATCTAGTGCTCTCTGATAAAAAAAAAAGAACAGCCCTAGTCTTATATACTGACTACCCAATTCTAGTAAAATTTTTCAAAATTTTCAATTAAATGAATTCAAAATCATGTTTATACATATTTATGAACGATAAAACTAGGTTTTAACACCGAAATTATTGTTACCTCGGAAAGGACATAAATTGAGAAACAAACTAAAATGTTAAAATTCATTTAAAATGGAATAGAGGACGATAAAAAGGAAAATAAAAGCCAAGTGTGGGAAAATTTACCAAGTTATCTTAAACATATGTCACATATATCTGTAACAAATAACTGAAAATACTTTTGCTTTGGACTAAACTAAACTGTTTTACCCGATGAAAGAAAAGAAGAGATGGATCTACACGATGAATCAATTCCATCATTAAAAGGAAGTAAAGTCTTCTGAAAAAGACACGCGCTTGTTGATTTAGGTCAAGAAGTTGTCGTCCAGACCAGCTGTAGGTTGACGAAAAATCTAGAAAAGTCATCACTAAAATCGGTTGGAAATCCACGGACCTCAGCATTAAACAGGGTCGCCAAGTGGTCAGATTTATCCTAACCATGAGAAGGATTTATCTCGTACAATGGGGGGGCACCATGCAAATTAGCTGGACAAGACTAATGAATCAGATCCCCAGAAAGGATAATCTCCTTAAAGATTAAAAATCAGCTTTTAAGACTGATATTACTCAATCCTAGAGATTGACCTTAAAGATTGAGAATTCAAGCTCATGGAATTCAATGATATCTAAACTCGAGCTTGAACGAGAAAATATTTTGATCAAAATTATAAACCGATTTGTTTTCTGAAAACCCTATTTCAATGCGTTCATTACCATTGAACGTAAAATCCTAGGAATTCACCTGGAATTCATTAGGTCACCTGAACTAAATCGGGTGTCAACCGTAAGAACGGTGGTTGCATAGTGGTCAAAGACAGGACCTTGTACCATACCGAAAAATTATAAGGGTGAGCTTTACTATTGCTCCTACCAAGGATAGTAATTGCGTCCGACACGTTATAGACCATAATTAAAAGCATGTCAGGGGACATTGCCTTAACAGTTGCTTGTTCAACGCTTTCCTTTACAACCGGACGGTAGTTTACCGAAAGGTAATATACGGGACAAGTAAACTGGACGTGTTGCTTTCCAAATACAAGGTTAGCAAGTGGGTGACACAAAACCATAAGTTTTGAGCTAAAATTTTCAAATCTGAAACCCACCAAACCCACAAAAATATTTTGCAAACACCGGTAAAGGGTTATTCCGGAAAACTTATCTAGGGTAAAAACTAGATTTCAAAAGATCAAATGTTTTCATAAAGATCCAATTTCCTTAATGGATCTAAATTTTTATAGTCATGTGGGACTGTAAACCATATCGTTACTACCATTGTTTATATCACCGTATAGAAATCACTGATGTACAAAGTGTGAAGAATAAAGAAGTGATTCTTGTATTTCAAGACGATATTGCTTGAGGACAAGCAACGCTCAAGTGTGGGAATATTTGATAATGCTAAAAACGAACATATATTTCATAGCATTATTTCTCAAGAAAGACAAGCTTTTAGTTGCAATTGTTCTATTTACAAGTGATATTCGTTTAAATAATAAAAGGTGAAGACAAAAGACAGATTCGACGAATTGAAGACGCAAACGACCAAAAAGCTCAAAAGAACAAAAGACAATCAAAGAGGTTCCAATTATTGATAAAAAAACATCTCGAAATTACAAGAGTACAAGATTCAAAACGCAAAGTACAAAATATAAAATTGTACGCAAGGACGTTCGAAAATCCGGAACCGGGACCAGAGTCAACTCTTAACGCTCGACGCAATGGACTAGAAATTACAAGTTAACTATGTATATAAATATAATATAATATATAATTAATTATATTAATTATATATATATTATATATATATTATAAACCGTCGGTAAACAAAGAGCCAAACTCCTCTGAGCTGTAAAAGTAACCTCCGCGACTCGCGGAGTTTGAAGGCAAAATTGGCCGCGAGTCGCGGAGCCCCAAAATGAAAAACTGCCTATAAAGCCAACCGAATTCTGATCGCAAATATCATCTTTTTCTTCCTCATTCATACGTAAAATTTATATTTATATTTATAATTTATATTTTAATTTTAATTATAATTCTAATAATAAGGGTATGTTAGCGAATGTTGTAAGGGTGTAAGTCGAAATTCTGTCCGTGTAACGCTACGCTATTTTTAATCATTGTAAGTTATGTTCAACCTTTTTACATTAATGTCTCGTAGCTAAGTTATTATTATGCTTATTTAAAACGAAGTAATCATGATGTTGGGCTAATTACTAAAATTGGGTAATTGGACTTTGTACCATAATTGGGGTTTGGACAAAAGAACGACACTTGTGGAAATTAGACTATGGGCTATTAATGGGCTTTATATTTGTTTAACTAAATGATAGTTTGTTAATGTTAATATAAAGATTTACAATTGGGCGTCCCTATAAATTACCATATACACTCGATCGGACACGATGGGCGGGGTATTTATATGTACGAATAATCGTTCATTTAACCGGACACGGGAATGGATTAATAGCCACTAGAATAATTAAAACAGGGGTGAAATTACATTCAAGGGTAATTGGTGTAATTGCTAACAAAGTAGTAAAACCTTGGTTTACACGCAGTTGATAACCTGGTGTATTCATTAAACAAAGTATTAAAACCTTGTTACAATTCGAATCCCCAATTAGTTGGAATATTTAACTTCGGGTATAAGAATAATTTGACGAGGGCACTCGCATTTTATATTTATGACTGATGGACTGTTATGGACAAAAACCAGACGGACATATTAAATAATCCAGGACAAAGGACAATTAACCCATGGGCATAAAACTAAAATCAACACGTCAAACATCATGATTACGGAAGTTTAAATAAGCATAATTCTTTTATTTCATATTTAATTTCCTTTATTTTATATTTAATTGCACTTCTAATTATCGCAATTTTATTTATTGTTATTTAATCGCACTTTTAATTATCGTACTTTTTAATTATCGCAATTTTATTTTATCGCACTTTTATTATTCGCAATTTCACTATCGTTATTTACTTTACGCTTTAAATTAAGTCTTTTATTTATTTAATATTTTACATTAGGTTTTAACTGCGACTAAAGTTTTAAAATTGACAAACCGGTCATTAAACGGTAAAAACCCCCCTTTATAATAATAATATTACTTATATATATATATTTGTATTTTTATAAAAGTAAACTAATATAGCGTTAAGCTTTGTTTAAAGATTTCCCTGTGGAACGAACCGGACTTACTAAAAACTACACTACTGTACGATTAGGTACACTGCCTATAAGTGTTGTAGCAAGGTTTAAGTATATCCATTCTATAAATAAATAAATATCTTGTGTAAAATTGTATCGTATTTAATAGTATTTCCTGCAAAAATTCAATAGAATTTTATACCCCTTAGCTTTGACATCAGCTATATTAGTTTAATTTTATAAAAATACAAATATATATATATATATATATATATATATATATATATATATATAAGTAATATTATTATTATAAATGGGGGGTTTTTACCGTTTAATGACCGGTTTGTCGATTTTAAAACTTTAGTCGCAGTTAAAACCAAATGTAAAATATTAAAAATAAATACAAGACTTAAATTAAAGCATAAAGTAAATAACGATAATGAAATTGCGAATAATAAAAGTGCGATAAAATAAACTTGCGATAATTAAAAAGTACGATAATTAAAAGTGCAATTAAATACAATAACAATAAAAATGCGATAATTAGAAGTGCAATTAAATATAAAATAAAGGAAATTAAATATGAAATAAAAGAATTATGCTTATTTAAACTTCCGTAATCATGATGTTTGACGTGTTGATTTTAGTTTTTTGCCCATGGGTTAATTGTCCTTTGTCCTGGATTATTTAATATGTCCATCTGGTTTTTGTCCATAAAAGTCCATCAGTCATAAATATAAAGTGCGAGTGTCCTCGTCAAATTATCCTTATACCCGAAGTTAAATATTCCAACTAATTGGGGACTTAAACTGTAACAAGATTTTAATACTTTGTTTAATAATTACACCAGGATGTCGACTGAGTGTAACCCAAGATTTTAATATTTTGTTATCAATTATACCAAGTGTCCTTGTACATAATTTCACCCCTGTTTTAATTATTCTAGTGGCTATTAATCCATTCCCGTGTCCGGTTAAATGAACGATTATTCGTACATATAAATACCCCGACCATCGTGTCCGATTGAGTGTATATGGTAAATTATAGGGACGCCCAATTGTAAATCTTTATATTAACATTAACAAACTATCATTTAGTTAAACAAATATAAAGCCCATTAATAGCCCATAGTCTAATTTCCACAAGTGTCGTTCTTTTGTCCAAACCCCAATTATGATACAAAGCCCAATTACCCAATTTTAGTAATTAGCCCAACATCATGATTACTTTGGATTAAATAAGCATAATAATAACTTAGCTACGAGACATTAATGTAAAAAGGTTGAACATAACTTACAATGATTAAAAATAGCGTAGCGTTACACGGACAGAATTTCGACTTACACCCTTACAATATTCGCTAACATACCCTTATTATTAGAATTAAAATTAAAATTAAAATATAAATTATAAATATAAATATATCGTATGAATGGAGAAAAGAGAAAGATAGATTGATATTTTTGGTGCACCAAAGCTCGATTTTTATAGGCATGTGGGCTGGAACTGGGGCTCATGCGATCGCATGGATTTATGCCTTCCAGGCCATGCGATCGCATGGCCAGCTGGGGAGGCTCATTTTTGGTTGTTTTCTTCTGCCGACGGTTTTATAAATAATATAATATATTAAATAATTATAAGAATTATTTAAATATTATATTATATTTATGTTCATAGTTGACTTATAATTTTTAGTCCGTTGCGTCGAGCGTTGAGAGTTGACTCTGGTCCCGGTTCCGGATTTTCGAACGTCCTTGCGTACAATTTAATATCTTGTACTTTGCGTTTTGAATCTTGTACTCTTGTAATTTCGAGACGTTTCTTATCAATAATTGGAACCTCTTTGATTGTATTTTGTACTTTTGAGCTTTTTGGTCGTTTGCGTCTTCAATTCGTCGAATCTGTCTTTTATCTTCACCTTTTATTATTTAAACGAATACCACTTGTAAATATAACAATTGCAACTAAAAGCTTGTATTTCTTGAGGAATAATGCTATGAAATATATGTTCGTTTTTAGCATTATCATATATTCCCACACTTGAGCGTTGCTTGTCCTCAAGCAATATCGTCTTGAAATACTAGAATCACTTCTTTATTCTTCACACTTTGTACATCAGTGATTTCTATACGGCGGTATAAACAATGATAGTAACGATAGAACCATGGTTAAAGGTGGGTGTGTCATCCACAGTTGCCTTGGGTTTAGGTCAACGACACTTGCAATCAAATAGCCGATTTACTTTCGGTTTCCAAAGCAAAGTGCACATTTGAAAGGCGGTTTACAGTCCCACATGACTATGAAAATGTAGATCCTTAAGGAAATTGGATCTTTATGAAAATATTTGATCTTTTGAAAATTCAATCTAGCTTTTACCCTAGATAAGTTTTCCGGAATAACCCTTCACCGGTGTTTGCAAAATATTTTTGTGGGTTTGGTGGGTTTCAGATTTGAAAATTTTAGCTCAAAACTTGCGATTTTGTGTCACCCACTTGCTAACCTTGTATTTGGAAAGCAACACGTCCAGTTCACTTGTCCCGTATATTACCTTTCGATAAACTACCGTCCGGTTGTAAAGGAAAGCGTTGAACAAGCAACTGTTAAGGCAATGTCCCCTGACATGCTTTTAATTATGGTCTATAACGTGTCGGACGCAATTACTATCCTTGGTAGGAGCAATAGTAAAGCTCACCCTTATGATTTTTCGGTCTGGCACAAGGTCCTGTCTTTGACCATGCTATGCAACCACCGTTCTTACGGTTGACACCCGATTTGGTTCAGGTGACCTAATGAATTCCAGGTGAATTCCTAGGATTTTACGTTCAATCGTAATGAACGCATTGAAAATAGGGTTTTCAGAAAACAAATCGGTTTGTAATTTTGATCAAAATATTTTCTCGTTCAAGCTCGAGTTTAGATATCATTGAATTCCATGAGTTTGAATTCTCAATCTTTAAGGTCAATCTCTAGGATTGAGTAATATCAGGCTTAAAAGCTGATTTTTAATCTTTAAGGAGATTATCCTTTCCGGGGATCTGATTCATTAGTCTTATCCAGCTAATTTGCACGGTGCCCCCCCATTTTACGAGATAAATCCTTCTCATGGTTAGGATAAATCTGACCACTTGGCGACCCTGTTTAATGCTGAGGTCCGTGGATTTCCTGCTGATTTTAGAGATGACTTTTCTAGATTTTTCGTCAACCTACAGCTGGTCTGGACGACAACTTCTTGACCTAAATCAAGAAGCGCGTGTCTTTTTCGGAAGACTTTACTTCCTTTTAATGATGGAATTGATTCATCGCGTAGATCCATTTTTCTTACAGTAAATCAGGTAAAACAGTTTAGTTTAGTCCAAAGCAAAAGTATTTTCAGTTATTTGTTACAAATATATGTGACATATGTTTAAGATAACTTGATAAATTTTCCCACACTTGGCTTTTATTTTCCTTTTTATCGTCCTCTATTCCATTTTAAATGAATTTCAACATTTTGGTTTGTTTCTCAATTTATGTCCTTTCCGAGGTTACAATAATTTCGGTGTTAACACCTAGTTTTATCGTTCATAAATATGTATAAACATGATTTTGAGTTCATTTAATTAAAAATTTTGAAAATTTTTACTAGAATTGGGTAGTCAGTATATAAGTCTAGGGCTGTTCTTTATTATCAGAGATCACTAGATTCTAATACAACTACTACGTTACTAGTATTTTTAATGGTAACCAAGTGTATAAATTAAAAATTTTAAAAATCCGATTTGGCTTTTTATCCCACTTTAATCAATCAAATATTATCAAAAATATGCGCCCCTCTTTTTGGTAAAGTAATTTTGGTTCCAAGACCTAATTTAACTCATGACGAATTTTTGAAATATTTTGGGTTGATTGATTAAAGATATTTATACCTTAAGAATAAACGTTAAATTTCGCAGTGATGTAATAAATTTTTGAATGATATCAATAATTTCGGTCGCCAAACCTAATTTTATTCAATACCAATTTAATACTTTTTAGCGAACAAATTAGCGTTTATTATCAAAAGGTTAAAAATAAAAATAAAAATAAAAACTGTACAGACATACCTGTGAAATAGATTTTTTAGTTATATGATCTATCCCATTCATAAGATAGCCGGTTTAATTGGTTTTCCATGGCTACATAGGCGTAACCTCGAGCATTCAGTGTCTTTTCTTCTAAATATATGAACGGTCCGTCTCTGCATAAAGTAAAAAATTCGGTATTTGAATAGGTTTGATTATTTGAACATTTACCTCCATGTGACCATTTTCCGCATTTGTGACATCGTTCTAGGTGTCGTGCTCTTCTTTTTGCTACGGATTTTGATTTTCCTTTACCAAATTGTAACTTATTATCTTCGCATCTGGATTCTTTTCTAACTCCGTCCATTCTTTCTCTGATTACTGATACTAATTCACTCGGTAGTATGTCATTATTATGTTTAGTGATCAAAGCGTGTAGCATTAGACCATGGTTTAGTTCACAGGCAGTCTTCATTTTGTAAAAACCTAAAAAAAATAAAAATTCAGAATGGGGGAAGAAGACTAGTTCTTTAGGGTCTGCTAGGGAAAGACCATTCGGGTTCCATTTTCGAGAACTACACGAAAACAGACAATCTAACTCTAACAGAAATACATATTATCCTTTAAAGACTTTATTCTCCCCACACTTAGTTAGCTGTGGTGTCGAAATTGTGATTAACTTCGTTGTCGACTTCCATCGGACCATGTATGTAATGTTTAACTCTGTGACCATTAACTTTAAATTCAATCCCATTTGAATTTATTAATTCTATCGTTCCGTATGGGAAAACTCTTTTGACTATGAATGGTCCAGACCATCTTGATTTCAATTTTCCAGGAAATAGCTTGAATCGTGAATTGAAAAGAAGAACTCTGTCTCCTTCTTTAAATTCTTTTGAACTTCTGATTCTTTTATCATGCCATTTCTTCGTTCTTTCTTTATAGATTAACGAATTTTCGTATGCTTCATGTCTTAATTCTTCTAATTCGTTTAGTTGACTTAATCGTAGACGTCCAGCTTCATGTAAATTAAAATTACATGTTTTCAAATCCCAAAATGCTTTGTGTTCAATTTCTACTGGAAAATGACATGCTTTTCCATAAACAAGTCTAAAAGGTGTGGTTCCAATTGGAGTTTTGTAGGCTGTTCTAAAAGCCCAGAGTGCATCCTCCAATTTAATGGACCATTCCTTCGGATTTGTTCCTACGGTTTTCTCTAGAATACGTTTTAAGGCTCGGTTGGTATTTTCAACTTGTCCACTTGTTTGTGGATGATATGCGGTGGAGATTTTATGAGTTAATCCATATCTTTTAAGAACTTTCTCAAGTTGATTATTACAGAAATGAGTACCCCGATCACTTATCAAAGCTTTCGGTGTTCCAAACCTTGCAAAAAGACGTTTTAAAAAGTTGACTACAACTCGTGCATCGTTAGTTGGGAGAGCTTGTGCTTCCGCCCATTTAGATACATAATCAATGGCTACGAGTATATATAGATTATTATGAGATTTTGGAAATGGACCCATAAAGTCAATACCCCAAATGTCAAATACTTCACATACTTGGATGACATTTTGTGGCATTTCATCACGTTGACTTATTTTTCCGGCTCTTTGACAAGCATCACAGGATTTGCAAAGAAGGTGTGCGTCTTTGTAAATTGTAGGCCAATAAAATCCAGCATCATAAACTTTTCTTGCTGTTAGTTGAGGCCCATAATGCCCTCCTGTTGGTCCTGTGTGATAATGGTTTAAAATTTTACTAGCTTCATCTCCAAATACACATCGGCGTATTATTCCATCGGGACAACTTTTAAACAAATGTGGATCTTCCCAGAAATAGTGTTTTATATCACTGAAGAATTTCTTTCGTTTTTGGTACGATAATCCTTTTTCAAGGAATCCACAAACTAAGTAGTTTGCATAGTCTGCAAACCATGGGATTTCTTTATAATCTATCTTCAATAGATATTCATCAGGAAAGTTGTCTTGTATGGCCGATTCATTTAGAACTTCTAATTCGGGATTTTCAAGACGAGAAAGATGATCAGCGGCGAGATTTTCTGCTCCTCTTTTATCTCGGATTTCAATATCAAACTCTTGTAAGAGTAAGATCCAACGGATTAATCTTGGTTTAGCATCTTGTTTTGAAAATAGGTATCTAAGAGCAGAATGGTCGGTATAGACCACCGTTTTTGCTAGAACGAGATATGATCGAAATTTGTCAAAAGCAAAGACAATAGCAAGGAGTTCTTTTTCAGTAGTTGTATAGTTTGTTTGTGCTCCTTGTAACATCTTACTAGCATAATATATAGGTTGAAATCGTTTTTCAATCCTTTGTCCTAAAACGGCTCCCATTGCAAAATCACTTGCATCGCCCATTAGTTCAAATGGTAGATTCCAATTTGATGTTATCATAATCGGTGCATTAGTGAGTTTTTCTTTAAGAATATTAAAAGATTTGATACACTCATCTGAAAAGATGAATGGAGCATCCTTTTCTAGGAGTTTATTCATAGGAGTGGCAATTTTAGAAAAATCTTTTATGAAACGTCGGTAAAAACCGGCATGCCCTAGAAAACTCCTAACTCCTCTAACATTGGTGGGATGTGGAAGTTTAGCAATTATATCTACTTTAGCTCTATCCACTTCAATTCCTTCTTTTGAAATTTTATGTCCAAGAACGATGCCTTCTTTAACCATGAAATGGCATTTCTCCCAATTAAGAACTAGATTTGATTGTTCGCATCTAATTAGCATTCGTTCCAGATTAACTAGACATGATTCAAATGTATCACCGAAGACTGAAAAGTCATCCATGAAAACTTCCATGCATTCTTCTATCATGTCGTGAAAAATCGCCATCATGCACCTTTGAAAGGTTGCAGGGGCGTTACAAAGTCCAAATGGCATGCGTTTGTAAGCAAAAGTACCATAAGGGCACGTGAATGTGGTTTTCTCTTGATCTTCGGGTGCTATTGTAATTTGAAAATATCCGGAAAATCCATCTAGGAAACAATAGTAACTATTTCCGGCCAATCTTTCCAACATTTGATCAATGAAAGGTAAGGGAAAGTGATCTTTTCTGGTGGCGTCATTTAATTTTCTATAATCAATACACACACGCCATCCTGTTACAGTCCTAGTAGGAATAAGCTAATTTTTCTCATTTGTAATGACAGTCATGCCACCCTTCTTAGGCACGCATTGAACTGGGCTTACCCATGGACTATCAGAGATTGGATAAATTAGACCTGCGTCTAGCAGTTTAATAATCTATTTCTTAACTACATCTTGCATATTAGGATTTAGTCTTCGTTGGCGTTGCACATACGTTTTATGACCTTCTTCCATAAGGATTTTATGTGTGCAATACGAAGGACTTATTCCTTTAATATCATGAATCTTCCATGCAATGGCTGGTTTATGAGCTTTCAACACAGAAATGAGTTGTGATTTCTCATTTTCAGTAAGAGAAGACGATATTATTACAGGTAATTCAGATTCACCATGTAAATAAGCGTATTCCAAATGGTTTAGAAGTGGCTTTAACTCTAATTTCGGTGGTTCTTCTATCGATGATTTATATCGATATCTGTCTTCTTCTTTTAGCATTTGAATTTCTTCTGTTGTTGGTTCATATCCATTAGCTATTAGTGTAGCTAACATTTTAGCTTCATCAATTGGTTCATTACCTTCTCCTAAAGAACATTCTCCTGTTCCTTGTAATTCTGGAAATTCTTCTAATAATTCTGCATGTGCATCTATAGTTTGAATATAATAACATGTATCATCTGCAGATTGTGGTTGTTGCATTACTCTATCAACTGAAAAGGTAACACTCTCATCCTCTATACTTAGCGTCAATTTCTTACCGAACACGTCTATCATTGCTTTAGCCGTGTTTAAGAATGGTCTTCCTAATATGAGAGGAACTTGAGAATCTTCTTCCATGTCCAAAACAACAAAATCTACTGGAAATACTAAAGTACCAACTTTAACTAGCATGTTCTCCATTATCCCTCTAGGATATTTTATTGATCTATCGGCAAGTTGTATGCTTATTCTGGTTGGTTTTAATTCTCCAAGGTCTAGTTTAGCGTATAGTGAATACGACATTAGATTTATACTAGCACCTAAGTCTGCCAATGCTTCTATTGAACTAAGACTACCCAGAAAACATGGAATTGTGAAACTTCCTGGATCAGATAGTTTTTCTGGTATCTTATTCAACAGCACTGCTGAACAATTAGCATTCATAGTAACAGCCGAGAGTTCTTCCATTTTCTTTCTATTTGAAATTAGATCTTTCAAGAATTTAGCATATCTAGGCATTCCTGAAATCACATCAATGAAAGGAAGATTTACATTTATCTGTTTAAACATATCCAAAAATTTGGATTGCTCGGCTTCAAGTTTCTCTTTCTTCATTTTACTCGGGTAAGGAAGTGGTGGTTGGTATGGTTTAACATAAGGTTTATCCTTAACTGTGTTATCTTCATTAACCTTTTCAACTACCGGTTCTTTTTCCTTATCTTGATCAGGTTGTGGTTCTTGTGGAGTAGGAATAGTTTCATCAGAAGTTACAGGTATTTCAGGTGGTTTAAGTGTTGTACCACTTCTTGTGGTAATGGCTTTAGCTGTTTCATTCCGGGGGTTAGCATTTGTATCACTAGGTAGACTTCCCGGTTTTCTTTCACCTATTAACCTTGCTAGGTTACTTACTTCTTGTTCCAGATTTTGAATAGAAGCTTGTTGATTTCTAAATGCTTGAGCATTTTGTTCATTAGTTTGTTTCTGAGATGTGAAAAACTGCGTTTGAGTTTCAACTAGCTTCGTCATCATATCTTCTAAATTCGGCTTTTTATCATCGGTTTGTTGTGGTGGTTTGTTTTGAAAATTAGGTCTTTGCTGGTTGTAAGTATTATTGGATACTTGTTGATTGCTAGGACCTTGTTGGTTGTTGTATGGAATATTTCGGTTATAATTCTGGTTTTGATTGTAAATCGGTCTTGGCTGTTGATAATTATTCTGATAATTATTTCCAGGCCTTTGGTTTATGTATGAAATATTCTCTCTTTGTTCCATTGTTAATTCAATACTGAGACAATCTTTTGTCAAATGTGGTCCTCCACACTGCTCACAACTAATTCGTATTGAGTGAATATCTTTAGTCATCTTTTCCATTCGTCTCTCCACAGCATCTATCTTTGCGGAAATGGAATCTAAGTCATGGCTAGAATCGGCTCTAGCTGCTTTAGATGATCTAACGATATCTTTTTCTTGGTGCCACTCATGTGAGTGGGAAGCAGTGTTATCAATAATTTTGTAAGCATCAGTTTCGGTTTTCTTCATAATAGAACCACCAGCTGCTATATCTATGTCTTTCCTTGTAGTGATGTCGCATCCTTGGTAGAATATTTGTACTATTTGACAGGTGTCTAAACCATGTTGCGGACATCCTCTTAACAACTTTCCATATCTTGTCCATGCCTCATATAGAGTTTCATTCGGCTTCTGTGTGAACGTAACAATTTCTGCTTGAAGTCTTACGGCTTTAGATGCAGGAAAGAATTGTTTAAGAAATTTTTCAACTAAAACGTCCCATGTATCGATCGCCCCTTCAGGTAACGATTCCAACCAATCTTTGGCTTCTCCCTTTAAAGTCCAGGGAAATAACATGAGATATATCTGTTCATCCTCCACTTCTCGGATTTTAAATAGTGTGCAGATCCTATTAAAGGTACGTAGATGTTCATTTGGATCTTCCTTCGGCGCACCACTAAATTGGCATTGATTAGTCACCATGTGTAGAATTTGTCCTTTGATTTCATAATCTGGCACATTAATGTCTGGATGAGTTATTGCGTGACCTTGGCCAGTGCGTTTAGCTCTCATTCGATCTTCCATACTTAAAGGTTCCAGATTCTCCATAATTGAATTTGTTGAATCGGAATCACTAGAGGATTCTGATTTAATGGTTCGTTCCTCAACAATCTCTGTTTGAATGATTGGTGGTTCTGGAGGAAAGTTTAGTGGTTCAGGATCTACGAACCGTTCCTGAATATTCTCCGGATTCTCAATTGTGAGGTCGGGTTCAAAAAATGGATTATTGGAAATTTGAACTGAAGTACTTGGTCGACTGGATGACGTTTCTAAAGAAAAATCAACGGTGGTAATATTTGCTAAATGTCTTGATCTAGTTACAGGTGGTGAACGTACAAAAGGTGGTGAACGTCTTGCTCGGTGCATTCACTGAATATCCTATTAGTTTTTAAAAGGAAAGAAAAATTATAATAAGTTATCCAATCAATAGACTTTTCTGATTTTGCCCACGTTTCGAATAGCCAAAAGATGCAGCAGAGGGGCAGGATTCGTTTGGTCTCAATATAATTGAGGACTGTTTGGCTCCAATAACCCGGTCCACGTACAAATCCAACTATTACTACGAACCAGAAAATTTTGATGTCTATCAATTTAACGACTTAAAATAAATTTTCGTAATTTTAAGAAATTTAGATAAGGAGTAGAACAAAAATCTATGTCCTAAAACTATAATAACGAGAAATAAGAAAGAAAAAGAGTTCGTCGGAAAAATGTCGAGAAAGAAAAATGGTTGAAAAATAAAAGGTGACGGAAAAATAAAAGAAACTTATAGAACTTAAAACACTTGACTAACCTAACCTTATTACTACAACTAACTTAAAATTATAATCGCAAATTGAGATTACTAATTGGAATGATAATTGATACATAGTAAAAGGTGTCTAAAAATATTAAAGCTTACAGGAAAAACTAAATCCCAAATGGAATTAACTTAAAATGAAACTAAAACTTAAAAAGGCGTCGCAAAATTCTAAAGCACTTAAATCTTAGTCTAAAAAAAAAAAACTTAAGGAATTCTACGGCAAAGCCTAAAAATCTAGAAGTAAAAATAATTATGGCAAAAACTTATGAATTAAAACTTAATATGAGCTAAAAATACAAATATTACGCTAAAACGATTAAAAAGGAAAAAAAATATAAAAATATATAAAAAGTTGTAAAAAGTAAAATTTTTATAAAAATATTATTTTTATATTATTTATTTTATAAAACTATTAATTTTACAATTTAAATAAACTAATTAAACTAAAAATACAAATTAATTAATATCTAAAATTAATTAATATAATAACTAAACCTAATTAGGGTTTAATATTAATAATAATTAATAATATTCCGTAATTAATGCTGTCGGCAGGTTCAGTAGGGCGTGTCAGATGGGATCATGCGATCGCATGAGTCCTCAGTTGCCCAGCCATGCGATCGCATGAGCTAGGGTTTCGGGCCACAGAGTGGGCTGCTACAGTACAGGCCGAATTAATAAATTTTTTTTTTTGCTGTAAAATATAAAATATATTTATAAATTAAATAAAACTTAAATTTTTACAAACTAAAAAAATAGAAATAAAGAAACTTTATAAAACTTAAATATTTACCAAACTCTTAAAAAATATATTTATATTTTTGTTTTTCTTTTAATATTTTTGAATATTTAAAACGTATTTTTACAAAAGCGTACTAAAAATAAAAATCTTTTTTTTTTATATTAGCGTTGCGCTTCCGGCTTTTAAGCTAGAATGATGTCCCCGGCAGCGGCGCCAAAAATACTTGATGTTTTAGCAGAGTAGTATATAAAATAGCTTATATTTTTACAGAAAATACTATTAAATACGATACAATTTTACACAAGATATTTATTTATTTATAGAATGGATATACTTAAACCTTGCTACAACACTTATAGGCAGTGTACCTAATCGTACAGTAGTGTAGTTTTTAGTAAGTCCGGTTATTTCCACAGGGAATCTTTTTAAACAAAGCTTAACGCTATATTAGTTTACTTTTATAAAAATACAAATATATATATAAGTAATATTATTATTATAAATGGGGGGTTTTTACCGTTTAATGACCGGTTTGTCGATTTTAAAACTTTAGTCGCAGTTAAAACCAAATGTAAAATATTAAAAATAAATACAAAACTTAAATTAAAGCATAAAGTAAATAACGATAATGAAATTGCGAATAATAAAAGTGCGATAAAATAAACTTGCGATAATTAAAAAGTACGATAATTAAAAGTGCAATTAAATACAATAACAATAAAAATGCGATAATTAGAAGTGCAATTAAATATAAAATAAAGGAAATTAAATATGAAATAAAAGAATTATGCTTATTTAAACTTCCGTAATCATGATGTTTGACGTGTTGATTTTAGTTTTATGCCCATGGGTTAATTGTCCTTTGTCCTGGATTATTTAATATGTCCGTCTGGTTTTTGTCCATAACAGTCCATCAGTCATAAATATAAAGTGCGAGTGTCCTCGTCAAATTATCCTTATACCCGAAGTTAAATATTCCAACTAATTGGGGACTTAAACTGTAACAAGATTTTAATACTTTGTTTAATAATTACACCAGGATGTCGACTGAGTGTAACCCAAGATTTTAATATTTTGTTATCAATTATACCAAGTATCCTTGTACATAATTTCACCCCTGTTTTAATTATTCTAGTGGCTATTAATCCATTCCCGTGTCCGGTTAAATGAACGATTATTCGTACATATAAATACCCCTCCCATCGTGTCCGATTGAGTGTATATGGTAAATTATAGGGACGCCCAATTGTAAATCTTTATATTAACATTAACAAACTATCATTTAGTTAAACAAATATAAAGCCCATTAATAGCCCATAGTCTAATTTCCACAAGTGTCGTTCTTTTGTCCAAACTCCAATTATGATACAAAGCCCAATTACCCAATTTTAGTAATTAGCTCAATATCATGATTACTTCGGATTAAATAAGCATAATAATAACTTAGCTACGAGACATTAATGTAAAAAGGTTGAACATAACTTACAATGATTAAAAATAGCGTAGCGTTACATGGACAGAATTTCGACTTACACCCTTACAATATTCGCTAACATACCCTTATTATTAGAATTAAAATTAAAATTAAAATATAAATTATAAATATAAATATATCGTATGAATGGAGAAAAGAGAAAGATAGATTGATATTTTTGGTGCACCAAAGCTCGATTTTTATAGGCATGTGGGCTGGAACTGGGGCTCATGCGATCGCATGGATTTATGCCTTCCAGGCCATGCGATCGCATGGCCAGCTGGGGAGGCTCATTTTTGGTTGTTTTCTTCTGCCGACGGTTTTATAAATAATATAATATATTAAATAATTATAAGAATTATTTAAATATTATATTATATTTATGTGCATAGTTGACTTGTAATTTTAGTCCGTTACATCGAGCGTTGAGAGTTGACTCTGGTCCCGGTTCCGGATTTTCGAACGTCCTTGCGTACAATTTAATATCTTGTACTTTGCGTTTTGAATCTTGTACTCTTGTAATTTCGAGACGTTTCTTATCAATAATTGGAACCTCTTTGATTGTATTTTGTACTTTTGAGCTTTTTGGTCGTTTGCGTCTTCAATTCGTCGAATCTGTCTTTTGTCTTCACCTTTTATTATTTAAACGAATACCACTTGTAAATAGAAAAATTGCAACTAAAAGCTTGTCTTTCTTGAGGAATAATGCTATGAAATATATGTTCGTTTTTAGCATTATCATGTTGATAGGAGGATATTTCAGGTTATTTGCTTCTATTACTGGAAAATCGTTGAAATTCATTTCACCTTTTCGCAAGTAACCTAAGAAATTCGCTTGCTCTTCCATCGTTGTTTTATCACAATCTCTAGTAAGATGGGGACCTTGGCACAGTTCACATCCTACCCTGATGGCATGCATTTCCTTGGTTACTTTCTCAATTTGCCTTGCTTGATTTCCCATTTGAACTTTTAATGAAGCAATTTCATCATTGCTTTCGATATTAGCAACGGTTGATGATCTATAGAATTCTATCTCTTGATGCCAATTATGAGAATGTGCTTCTATATCGGCAATGATTGTGTGAGCGTCTTCCGGTGTTTTCTTCATGATTGATCCTCCTGCTGCAACATCTATATCCTTTCGAATAGCCACATTGACTCCTTTATAGAATATTTGGACTTTTTGGAATGTATTCAACCCTTGTTGAGGACATACCCTAAGCATTTTATTGAATCGGGTCCAAGCTTCATAAAGAGTCTCGTTAGACTTTTGCTTGAAGTAATTTATATCACTTTGCAATTTTGCTGCTTTTGAAGCAGGGAAGAATTCTGACAAAAATTTTTCCATCATGTCATTCCAATCTTCAATATAACCTTCTGGTAATGAGTCTAGCCAATCTCTTGCATCATCCTTTAGGGACCATGGAAAGATTTTCAAACATGCGACTTCATCGGAGACATCCTTGATTTTGAATAGCTTGCAAATGCTTACAAACTTACGAAGATGCTCGTTAGCATCCTCATTTGGAGCTCCACCGAATTGGCATGTATTAGTCACCATGTGAAGGAATTGACCTTTTATTTCAAAGCCGTCAGTCATCGTAGGTTGAATAATTACGTGACCTTGACTTGTTCTTGTCGCCTTCATTAATGCTTCCATCATTTGATTTGTAGCAGTCATCTCTTCTTCTTTTTTAATAACTGGCTCTATGATTGGTTGAATAACTGGTTCAGAGTTAGAATCTAATGAAAGTGATTCTAAATCCTCAGCAAGAGATTCTACTTCTTGAGCTCTTAAGCGTTCGTGAATTTCTCTTTCGGGTTCAGGATATGGAGGAGTTAAATCAGTGTTGGAAGAACGTAAATTCATGCATTAATTTCTATTATGAAATCATAACACCAAAAGATTTTCTAAGAATTGAATTCCTACAAAAGGATCGAATAACCTAAAGTCTATTAAAATCTTTTAAACAAAACTGCTCCCCGGCAGCGGCGCCAAAAAGTTGATGTGCTGAAACGTAACCTTTATTTATGAACGGATTTGAGTTGTTTTGTTACACGAATTGATTTATTGTATATATGGTATTTTAATGAATTCAGGTTGATTTCACACATATATAGGCAACTAGTCCTATCCGCATAGTTTAGTTTTATAGGTAAATCTGATTCGTTCCACAGGGAGATGGAGTGTTTAATGGTTTTTAATAGTCTTTGAAGTTAAACTTATTTAAAGGGGGTTTTAGATTAGGAATTTATATTTAGCATAATAATAATAAAATATAACTTAATCTTAATTTAATTGAACTACTTATTAATTAAAATTACAAGATTACATGATTTATAATTATTAACTTAAAAGCGAACTAATATGAAACTATACTAATGGTGATACAACAATTTTATTACTAAATGGTAATTAGTAAAAATAATAACTTGTAATAAAAATAAATGATTAGAATTTTGTTTTGAGCAATAACATATAATATAAATTTATTTAAATTAACTAGATAATAAGTTTTAATTAAATTAAAAATGAATTATAGGAAATTATAATAATTAAACTAATTATAAATTAATTACTTTAAAATAATAATAAAAGATTTAATTTAAAACTTAGAATTTAAATAAAATCTATAACAGTGCTAGTACTACACTTACGTGTTTCGTGTACGTATATACGCGTTTCGCGTATACTTTTAAAGATACGCAGTTCGTGTGAAATTATACGCGATCCGCGTATGGTTTATTCGATGTGACAAAACAGTACTGGTTCAACCAAAGTACATTGATTTATATTTTCAATTTTTGCTGTATAATAACAATACGTAAATAAATAACAAATATAATTATTTGCAATATATAAATTGGAGTGTTCACTTAAATGTTTCACCTCTAGATCCATGGATTGTTTTAAGTTTAAGCTCTATTAAAATGTTTAGTATAAAACTTTATATTTTTTCTTTCGAATAAATGAAGTTTCAACTAGCTAAATTAAGTCTAATTTTCATCGGATTTTATTTAGATAGTTACTATTTCCCAAGTATTTAAATTGAGACCCAGCCCAGTTTTGACTTTCGCCAAAACCCAAATCATAACGGTTTCCCTTTTTACAATTTCACTATTATATACCTAATGATATTACCCAAACCACCGAACTTTATTTCTAATTTAGTGTTAATAAATTATTCATAAGTTCGTCTAAATCACTTTTAATGTTGAAGCTTAATTTATATAAATAAAAATAACTTACGTTATTTGAATCTAATAAATTAAGTGACAAGGGTTAAATATCTAAATACATAATAATGGTTCTTTTAATTAGGCTCAATGTTAAAAATACTTAAGTTACATTTTAATTTTTACAATTGATAACAATCCATTTCACTAGGGGCTCTACATCTAAGCAAACACTAGGGAAATTTTGCTACTCATTATACAAGGGTAAACATAAAAATATAAATATACAAACATAATAATAACGATAAAAATTGATAACGATAATTTTAATAGAATATTCTTACGAAAATCTTCACTTTCATTTGCTTCAAATGGTAGAAAATTACAATAACAACACCCTTGCACTCGAACAATAATATCCTTAATCACGAACAATACACCCTTAATATTGAAACGATCCTAAAAATTGAACTTGAAAATTAATTCGAACTGAACTTAATTTATACGGAGTACAAAGATACTAATAAAATGATGATAATATCCCTCTGCTCTCTATTTTGCTATGTATATTTGTGTTGTATGGATTTGTGTACTGACCCTTCCTCCCTGTCTTTGTAATGTACTCCGTATTATATCATAGTATTAGAAGTAGTAGGTAGACTTCTCTCTGATCCCTTTTTGCTGTAAAAGACTGAAAAGTGAATTATTCCCTTCAGCATGCGTATAAATATAGTTAATATATTAAAAAGCAACCGTCCCATGTGAACTTGGAATCTGAATCTGGATCAAACATTACGCGTTTCGCGTAGGTCTTCACACGTTTCGCGTAGGAGTTAAGTAGAATCTGGAATTTAGCCACAACATTACGCATTTCACGTAAGGTATTACGCGATTCGTGTAGGAGTAAACTGCAGTTTTTTTATTATTAATTTTATGTTTGTTCTTTGTTGACCCCGTGTTGTCGTATATTGACTTGGAACTTTCATTTGAACTATTTTCCTTCGATCATCTTGGACTTTGTTTCGAATAAACATTATCTCGATATATATTTGGTTATAACCCGTCGTTTATTATCATTTCTTCAAACTTCAAGCTCGCGTTTACTTTTGCCGTTTTTCTCGTGAATTATGCATTTGAATGTCTTCGTTTCGGTAAAAGCCGATGAAATATAAATGATATTGCGTCAAAATATATGTATGTTTAAAGCAATATCAATTACATATTTTGATTTTGACAAATCAAAATTTAAGTCAAGATTTATCAGAAGGCATCACTCTTAGATCCCTACAGCTTTCAAAGCTATACTTTGACTTCAAAACTGTGATAGAACATCACTTATATTCTTAAACCTCAGAAAAATATTCATGTCGTCCAAAATTCTAGAACATCATATGTATATTGACGATTACAATCTGTGTTTAAACCCTTCATGAGTCTTGAAAACACCTCAATTAAGAAACAATCGAGAAGATGATCCAACCACACGTTATCTATGAAAAAAAGAACTTATGCATACAGTCATACACCTGGAAAACTCCCAGAACCCAAGTAGAAGTTTAACACGTATCCGTGTCAGATCCTTTGGCATTTATTACTAAAAATAACTTTTCAATCCCTTTTCAAAGTAGACAATTTTGTCACAGCTCCAACAAATCAACTTCAATTTTTCATTCGAATAAGCCTTATTATAACGATTACCCCTTCATCATTGTTACCGGGGAACCTTTTATATCTCACCACATTAGCAGTAAACTTACCAACAACTTCATTGATCTTTGACCTTCCGAAAAATCATTATACTCATTGAAACTGTATCATGTACTCATCTACATCTTGTAACAATAATTGCCATACCAACTACCGGGAATTAGCAATCAGTATTTCGAATCTCGCAACGTTTCTACATCAACAGTTATATGCATACATACAATAATTATCTCTTAGAATTATGATCTTTCATTCTGAAATTCTTAAAAGCGCCCAGCCTACGAATCAGTTCTCGAAATTTTGAAAAATGCTGATGAAGCAGCAAAAACTGTAAACGACCTTAACAGCCAAAAGTTTGATGATAAAGAATAGTGCGTTGGCAAAGCTTAGAAAAAGAGAAGGTTTGAAACTGGAAAACGGATGGAGCAAACCATGAAGGAGGTTGTGGATAAATCACAAAGACTAAACCTGCCTTCAAAGAATCCAGATGATTCAGTGTCTGCTGAAGTCATTAACGAATACCTTGCTCTCGACTCTAAACCCTTGCGGACAATATTCTTCATCATCCTCTGATCTTAGATATTCTAAGATATCATCATATCTTTCATTATAAATATCCTCGATATTTCTAAAGATATTTTCATAACCATTCTTATCTGAAATCATTTATCTCCTCGCGTTATCTGTATCACGTCATAAAGGAAACTGTTTTAGTTTCTAAACATCTAAAACCTCTGAGGGTAAAGTATGAATGTTTTTAAAGTAATGTTGGGAAATGAAGCATGAGTTAGTATAATATAATGACACTTGATCAACGTGATTATATTACAGTAAGTCATACTGAGTTCTAATGAAACATGATGATTCACAGACCATAACGTCATCATGTGCCATGTTACACGACTCTTACATTCTACCTAATCTCCAAACATATTAAGAACATATCTTCTTGATAATTCTATTTTTTCGGATATTCTGGTAATTTGACAAATCAAGATCTTGCCATTACAATTTCCTTCTTAGAACATTAACTATGTTCATTTCGAAATCCATACCCACAAATTCTGGACAATTACTTACTGTACTTAAGGTCGAGAAGAGAAGACAAAAACATGAAGCTTTGAAGTATAAAGAGGGGTATAAATCACAACAAATTGGAGAGAGTATTAACTGTGGATGTCAATGATTATAGAAAGACAGAAGCAGAGACATCGAAATATAAGGGAAGATATAAAACCCAACAACAACCCAAAAATTACAAACCGTATATATCGATGCATATAGCAATATAAAGACACGGGAGGACTAAAAACACTATAAAACCAAGAGTATAGTAGAAGTAAATAGATTCTTCTGGCGGCAGATGAAAAAGAAGAATAACAGATATGAAAGTTAGGATTATATCAAGAATCAGAACTGGATGGAGCATATTGATGAATACTTTAAAATAGGAATTGAGGGAGAAAGAATAGAAGGTATGAGCTGTAGAAATAAGGAAACGAAGGGAGCATATTTATAGTGAAATGTCCGACAGAGAAATCGAAATAGATTATCGCATTTAACCAAAGAAGATCCCAATTTCCTTAATTATCGAAGAACCAAATCTTACTACGAAGATTTCCTCTAAATTCCTTGATTTCCGGAAATCAACCGTGACTACGTCACCAGTTAAGACGAACCTCATTTATTCATTTCACTCTTTTGTGATAAGCTTCACTCGTACTCTTCACATAAATGAATTGTTTTATCCATATTACTCACTGATAAAAAAAAAACTCCAATTTCTAGCTCATATGTGTCATGAAAGCATACTTATTGTCAGCCATGACCATCCCAATCAAATTTCGGGACAAAATTTCTTTAACGGGTAGGTACTGTAACGACCCGGAAATTTCTGACCAAATTTAAACTTAATCTTTAAATGTTTCCGACACGATAAGCAAAGTCTGTAATGTCGAGTCTCGAAAATTTTGGAATTGTGTTCATATAATCAATTACCCTTTTATTCCTACGATTCACGAACGTCATAATTTGTATTAATTATATATATATATATATATATATATATATATATATATATATATATATGTGTGTGTGTGTGTGTGTGTGTATATATATATATTTAACTTGAAAATATGATAATTAAATATCTCATTAAGTATATTAACAAAGTATTATATATATATATATATATATATATATATATATATATATATATATATATATTTTCATACTACTAATTTAGAGAGTTTTCGAACAATATATATGTTACTATTTAAACGACGTAATTAACTTATGTTAAAATGTATTTACATACAATGTATTATGAGTATAAATACAATCTTAAAAGTATTAAATACACTTAATAATATACAAAAATATATAAAGGATAGCTATACTCATATATCCATTCATTTTTCTCAAGAATCCTACTCGTATTCATACAGTATATATACACGTATTATACGAGGCTTCTAGAAGTATTTACTATTGATATATACTAATAAAAATCTGTATTAGTGGAGTATTATGTCATGCATGACATCATCAATCTTATTATGTCATGCAAGACATCATCAATTTAACTTATACTAGATATTAGTCAAAAAAAGACAACATAAAGTATTTACTATTCTTATATACCAATAGTAATTTGCATGATTGATGTATTATGTCATGCATGACATCATCAATCTTAATATGTCATGCATGACCCCATGGTATTTAACTTATCCTAGATATTTGTCATAAAACAACAAAATACAACTAGTATATAAAGACCTTACATGGTATTTTTTTTTACACACATTTACATCCATTCTACTTTCAATTCTCTTCCAAGTATTCTCTTATTCTTTCACTCTAAAAACACTCTCTAATATCCTCTCTTCAAGTTCTAATAAGCCTTCATTATCTACAACAAAAACTAGTTACAAAAAAAACAATCCATAAACACCATAGAAGTAGTAATCAAGAACACCTCTTTTGATTTAAGTTTTGCTTCCAAGTTTGGTTATCTTTAAGCACCCTTTCAAGCTCTAGAAATCCTCTTCATATTCAGCTACTTCCCTTTCTTAAATCAAGGTTTGTGAATCCAAGGACGTCGGCTATATTTTAATAAGTTGAAAACTTGTTAAAACTATACTTTTACGACTGTGAGTATATAGTCCCATTTTTAAACTCTACAAATGTAACATCCCGCCTTTTCCCGTTTACCTTCCGTTATACTATTTAATGTTCTTTATATAATTATAACATCCTCCGTTAATACGCGTTTTAAAATATCTCGTTTAGGTAATTCACGCACCCGATTCAAACTCGAGGGACTAGACTTGCCAAATGACCAAAGATGTTACTAGGTCAAATGGTCAAACCATCATCCCTTCCACTCATTCACCTCCTCACTCTTTTTCTACTTCCACTTTATTCTCTCAAACACCAAATCAAAGATTCATCATCTATTCAAGATCTAGCAAGCATCAACTCAAACAAATTACATATTTGGAATCCTTGCATCTTCCTCTTCGAATCCATACAAACTTTATTGCATTTGGGTAACTTTCTAAAAACACTAGATTTTGTGTTCATGATGTTTTTAACTTATAAAAGTATTAATTAGTGTCTATGGCTCAAGTCTAACTTGAATACATGATTTATATGCTCGATCTTGTTGTTTTGAGTAACTAGCATGAACTTGATAAATGGGTGTGTTTGATCTTATGATTTGTTTGCCTAAATGTTGTTAGATGTTAAAAGTGCATGTATTAAATGTGTTAATAGCATCACTAGCTTCAATTTGATGTGTAGGTTGACTTAGAAAGACTCTATAAACATAATTGCTAAATTTATGATTTTGAGTTAGGGTTTGATAGAAGTAAAATGGATTTTTGATGAATTAAATGCTTTTCAATGTGGTTTGTAAGTGTTTAGTTGTATTGTATGCATAATTACATATGAAACGGCGTATCATATGTGTGCATTTATTTCCCGAATCAAAAATGTGCATCTATGAATTTGAAGCATTAATGATGGGCATTAATTGATCATTCAATTTGGAAATTCGATTATTGTAAATGATAATTTTGATAGATAAAATGTGTTTAGTTATGTTCCTCGTCAAATTACCTTTCCAACGATATAAGATGTGTGCCTTGAATGTTTACGATTCGTTAAATGTGTTTGAATGAAATTTGGTTTGGGACTCAGACTTTTGAAATGAGCCAGGCACCAGCTCTAGTTGATTGCCGCGGCGCGGCCATTCCATGTCGCGGCGCGACATAAGCCGTGTTCAGCGGCTGATCACCATGACACTTTTACGAAAAATGTTTGCTATGCTACGCACCTCCAATTCACATGTAATTTGTTCTAACATGCTTATATATGATTAAAAACCTCAAAAAAATAGTTCGGGACCCGACCCGAACGTGTTGACTTTTTCGTTGACTTAGACTTGACCAAAGTTGACTTTTGTCCAAATTTAACCAATACTTGTTTAAACCATTATAATCTTCTTGCATACTTGATTCTTGCATGAAACTTGACAACTTGATTCACATGCTTTAAAATCGAGTCGTAATGAGCCATAGGACTAATTGAACACTTTGACCAACCATGTTTATCGATATTGATATGAACCTATTTGTTTAGGTCAAGACTAGCATTTGTTCTTGCACACGTTACTTTGTGAAGTACAATTTTACTATTCGTGCAACCAAGGTGAGATCATAGTCCCACCTTTTCAATAACTTTTACTTTTAAACTATGGGATGAGAAACATATACGTATCATACTTTTATGCTTTGAACACAAGTACGAAAACAAACATTCCACAGCGAGTTAGAACAAAAAGCCTCAATTCAATTATCATTAGTTACACTTGCAGGGTGTAAACGTGAACTTATGTTATGTGATCACATTGGGCTTGACGAGCCCTCATTCGGACGGTTCGCTACCGTTAGCGGATGAAATATATTTTCGAGTATAGTGTATGTTCTAACACTACGTAACATGGTACAAAACAGTTAAGTATTGATAATTGGGTGCTCGCGAACAAACTTTTGGAATACAAACGATTTGGATAATCAACTATATTAAATCTTGTGGTTCAAAAACAACGTTACTAATACACCTATGATTTCACCAACGTTTTTCGTTGACAATTTTCTATATGTTTTCTCAGGTCCTTGAACGCTAGGTGATACATGCTTCCGCACATTATTTTTGATACTTGCTTGGATGTCGTGTATACATGCATACGTGGAGCGTCTTTTGACTTAACTTAATTTGTGTGGCATAGGTTTCAATTGTACTTAAAACGTTGTAACATGTTTGGTCGTCGAACTACTTTGTAAACTTTGAAACATCTTTATAATTGAAATGAATGCGACATATTTTTGGTCAACGTTCTTTTAAAGACTTATGACCACGTAACGGGACCTAAGTAGACGACGCCGTCAATGAAGATTTGGTCGGGTCGCTACAGATGGTATCAGAGCGTTGGTTGTAGGGATTTAGAGTTCATTGGTGTCAACCCCGAGTCATAGGGTACATTAGTGAGTCTAGACTACAACTGGCATATAAACTTGAAGTAGGAATTACTTGACTACTTGTGCATTTATACTCGAACTCTTCTATTCATATCAAACTCTTATTCCATGTTAATCTCACATTGTTTAATTTGATTGACATGCCACCTTGACTATATGAAATAATGTCGAATGCACATATGAATTAGGGTAATATAATTGCCGGGATTATATATTACAGTGACTCATATGGATGTTCCGACATTATAACATAAAGAATTTAAGGTGAGTCAAGGAAAATTTTCTCTCTATCCTTATTCTATATCACGATTAGTATTATTAAGAATACTAATCAACGATATTCTTGTGTTTTGAAGGAACAATGCCTCCTCGCTGGGTTCCACACAACGAAACTCTCGAACAAGCTCTTCAATGCATGATAGCCACTGCCGTAGATGCGGCCATGGCCGGACACTCATCCAATAATAATAACAACAATAACAACAACCACAACAACAATAACAACAATGGAGCCGGTAACTCAAATGAGAGATGCTCCTACAAAGCTTTCATGGGGTGCAAACCTCATACTTTCGATGGGACCGGAGGACCGGTTGCTCTCACTCGATGGTTTGAGCAAACAGAAGCCATTTTTAGCATAAGCGGTTGCCGGGACCAAGAAAAGGTCAAATATTCAACCCAAAGTTTTGCCGGTATTGCTCTCACGTGGTGGAAAACGTATGTACAATCGGTGGGTACCGATGAAGCCCACGCTCTCTCTTGGCTCGATTTGAAAGAAAAGATGATCATCGAATACTTCCTGCATGAAGAGACTTGTAAACTCGAACAAGAGCTAAGAACTTTAAAAACGGTCGGAAACAACCTAAAGGCTTACAATCAACGGTTCGCTGAGCTATCCTTAATGTTCCCAAACCTCGTGAACCCTGAGTCACTAAGAGTTGAACTTTACATGGATGGTCTTCCAAAGAGCATCAAACACGGGGTAATGTCATCCAAACCCACTAATCGTCAAGAAGCTTTGAAGATGGCCCGCAAATTGATAGAAGCGGTGGACGAAATTGTAGTACCGGCACCAAAAGTCGAGGATAAATCGGATGGCAACAAAAGGAAATGAGAAGCCACTCAATCAAGCAACTACAACAACAACAACCCTACCAAGAAACCTTTCACATCTGATGGCAAGAAAAGTTATGTCGAAAATAAACCTTTTTGCAACAAATGCCACAAACATCACTATGGTGAATGTGACAAGCCGTTTTGTCATCGGTGCTAAAGAAGTGGTCATTTGGCCCACGATTGTAGAAATACCGCCCCCGTTGTTCAAAAGGGGCCTAATGCACCAAAATTGGGTGTTTGTTATGAATGTGGCCAACCGGGTCATTATAGGAATGCATGCCCAAAGAAGTAAGCTAACCCCAATACACGCGGCCGAGCTTTCAACATCAATACCGAGGAAGTACGAGATGACAATGAACTAGTCACGGGTACGTTTCTTCTCAACAATTCTTATGTCTCTTGCTTATTCGATTCGGGTGCCGATAAGAGTTTTGTATCCAAGACTTTGACTCATTCTTTTAGCACTACACCACTCCCACTAGATACCACTTATACCATTAAAGTGGCCAACGGGAAACTATTGAGTGCCGACAAAATTTATCGGGGATGTACGTTAAACTTAATGGGTAAAGAGTTTGAAATTGACTTGATACCTATAGAACTATTGAGCTTCAATGTAATAATTGGTATGGATTGGTTAGCCAAAACGAAATCTCACATCCTTTGCGATCTTAAAGCTATTCAAATTCCTATCGAGAATGGTGAACCCTTGATTGTCTATGGCGATAAGAGTTGTACCGGACTCAACCTCGTCTCGTGCCTTAAAGTTGAAAAATACCTTAGTAAAGGTTATTTCACGATTCTAGCCCACGTTAAGAAAGTTGAGACCGACGAGAAGCATATCGATGATGTGCCAATTGTTAGTGGCTTTTTCGATGTTTTTCCCGATGAGTTGCCGGGTCTACCACCTCATCCACCGGTTGAATTTCTAATCGATCTTATTCCTGGAGCCGCACCCGTAGCACGTGCACCGTATAGACTTGCTCCATCCGAAATGCAAGAATTACAAAGTCAAATCCAAGAACTACTTGACCGTGGTTTTATCCAACCTAGCCATTCACCATGGGGCGCTCCGATTTTATTCGTTAAGAAGAAAGATGGATCCCTACAAATGTGCATTGATTATCGTGAACTAAACAAATTGAAAATTAAGAACAGATATCCTCTTCCACGCATCGATGACCTCTTTGATCAACTACAAGGATCACGTGTATATTTAAAAATCGATCTCCGCTCGGGTTATCATAAATTAAGGGTTAAAGGGGAAGATGTCTCCAAAACCACTTTCCGGACTCGCTATGGTAGTTACGAATTCCTTGTCATGCCATTTGGTCTAACTAATGCACCGGCGGTGTTCATGGATCTTATGAACCACGTGTGCAAACCGTATCTTGACAAGTTCGTTATTGTATTCATCGATGATATCTTGCTCTACTCTAAAAGCGAAGAAGAGCACGAACAACACCTTCGACTTGTGCTCGAACTCTTGAGACAAGAACGACTCTATGCCAAATTCTCTAAGTGTGAATTTTGGTTGAAGGAAGTTCAATTTCTCGGTCATGTCGTACGCTACCAAGGCATTAGTGTAACGACCCTGGAATTTCCAATGTTATTTTATTAATAATTATTATTATTAATACATGTGTTTAAACGAATGTAAGTTATTACATTTACATGTTGCCATGATTGCCCGAACTTGACTTTAATTGCCCGAAACGTCTTTGTGACACCCGGAACTTGCACGAATAATATTTTTAGATATTATTTACATTCATGATTAATTTTATTAATCATTTTAATTAACTAAGGCTATTAGTTAGTTACTTGGGCTTTAATTGGATTAACTTGTGAATTATTGGACTTGGGTTTGTTTAAAGCTAATGGACTCTTGAACTTGGGCTTATAAGCCCACCCTACATTATTAATGGACTTAGTTAGCCCATGTCATTCACTTGTAAGTATTATTTAGTGAAAGGAACTAGTTAGTTAAGAATTGGAATCTAGTTTGCATGTAATCCCCATGAAACCCCACCTATTAACCACCTTTGTAAGACTTTTCATGCAAGAGACCACTAAACAACTCTCCCCCCTCCCCTTGATGAAAACCAACGGCCATATGGCCATATGGGGAGTTCAAAATCTTTTTTTTACTACTTATTCTCATGTATCTTCATTTCACTCACACACACTTACTTGCTACTTCACTTTTCTCTTATCTTTTCTCTCTTTTTCTCTAAAAGATTGTAAGTAACTTGTGACTTTTCTTCTCTTCTTTCTCTTGCAAAACCATAGCACTAAACCCTCATCATCATCATTCTTTTGTTTAAATGTTACTTGTCTTTGATAATTGTTGCTACTTACTTTCATGTTACAAGAATAAACTTACTAGTTTGATTCCTCATTTTTATCTTGTTATAACAAGAACAACAAGAACATAATCTATCTAGTTATGTTCTACCTTATTTGTTTCAAAATATTATAAAGTTCATGGTTGAAAGACATACTTGTAAGTCATGGAAGTAAACTTAAAGTTTACTTTACTTAAAGATCAACTTTGGTTGAATCTTTAAAGTATGAGCAACCCTTGAACTAATTACTTGTTTAATTAACTTGTTTCTTTATTTTATACACTTTAATTTCATGTAGTTAGTTTATATGGTCAAGTACTACAAGTTAGTCTTGATATCATATCTCTTGAACAAAGTAAGTTAACTTTGAAAGTTCAAGAACACACAAATAAGTTTTCCTTAAATATAACTTTGGATCTAGACTTTTGAGTATTGGATCTTCAAGATCAAACTAAGAACTATGTTCTACTACTTATGATCTTGATTAGTTAGTTAACTTTCAAGTTTATAGTTCAATATTTCTTTTAAATTTCATGTATGTGTTAGATCTAAGACTTTGATGTAACTTTGGTTCATCAAACTACATGCAACTCTTAAGTGAGTTGTGCTTCATGTCTTAGACTTGCACTAGGGTTATGATGGTCAAGACTTGGTTAAGATGATGTAACCACATCCATGAGTTGTACACTTGAAGCTATATGCATTAAGGATGAGAACCATGATGAACATCAAGCACCAAGACCACCGGAACCCTTTTAAACTCACTGTTCTGTCCAAAACCTACTGACCTGATACTTCTGGAACAGACCAGTAGACCTGGGCTGTTCTAACCTTTATTTTTAGATATAACTTTTCGAGTAGATAACTTTTCATATAGGACTCGTCTTAATCCGAGTTACGGTTTAGGATTTATGGCCCTCCGATCGTTACTATGTCCTTTAACGTTGTGCAGAAATTTCTGACCTACTCGCACTTAGACCGTCGCCACGGTCAAACCAAGACGAGTTTGCTTCTGTAAATTTTACCACACTTAAGGGACTCATAGACGGAGCCATGGCCACTGGTCTCACCTTAATTCAGTAAGGGTAGAGGCCGTGGTGACTGACTGAAGTCAGACTTTGTTGAAAGGGAGGTGATATTTCCCCCATCAATTTTACTTCTTCCAACATATTTTCAAGCACTTTCCTAAAATACCCCTCTGAATATATATTATCTATATTATCTATCCATCTTCTCTTTCATTTGTAATTTACCTCAATCATCTCTCTATTCCATTTTTCTCCATCAACAAACAATGTAACAATTCATCAACTTTCCATTAATCATGGTTAGATTTCTATCTTCTCCTCCTTTATCCACCTTTTTTTTTCTTCCGTTCCCATCCTCATCAACCTCCGATGCTTTCTTCCACCTCATCGCATCTCTGCTTCAAACACACAATCTCGCGAATTTGAAACATCTAAATCTGAAATCAAAAAGTGCTTTGATACAGTTAGCTTTAAATTCAAATCAATGTTTACATCATTTACTGTATATATAAACCTCCTGATATCTATTAGTAATCAATATATTAAACTAATCATATGTATTAATTCAAACTTTTGTATCATCCATTGCGGTGTTCAATTTCACATCAATGAATCTTCTGATGTACGTTATTTCAATTATAGTTGTCACCACTATTTTCTTATTTTATGTTAGATCTGTTATAAGATACATGACATTAATTATAAAGGAGTATTATTAATAGTATATTGAGTTATAATTAATTATTTGAGTAAAATTTGGGGGAAAAGTGAATTGATATTGATGAGTAATTTAAAAGATGAAACAAGTGTGAAGAGGGAGACGGACATGTATGGACCATCAAAAGAAGGGAAAGATGAAAATCACCATTGCTATTTCATTATCGTTTGGATGGGAACAATAATAAATAAATCATAAATCAGTATAATAATATTTGGAGATCTATTGGTTTTTCAACACCTTTTGTGATCAATAATTTTAATCAGTCAAATCATCGAGATATAATTGTGTAACACAGTATTTGTAGATGGAGAAATGGGAAGAGAGATAAATGTGTAAATGAGAAATGAAGGAGGGGGTATTTTAGGGAAGACTTTGAAAATTTGGTGGAAGGAGTAAAAAGAGTGTTGGAAATATCAACACCCTTGTTGAAAACTACTTTCATAAACGAAACTTACTTTACGCCTTTTGTTTGATGATGAATGATGATGATCCTTAAGACCTTAATTACATACTTTTAAACCTATTAAGACGATTTACTGACTTAGTACTATTTGACTTAGGTTGAGGACTTCGGACCATTTACTTGCACACCTTTCCCGACTACTACTTTACCGCTGCATATCATTGTGAGTTATAGCATTCCCTTTTTACTTTAACTTATTTTGGGAACCGAGAATACATGCGGATTTTATGTTTTACATACTAGGCACGAGTACTTAAACTTTATATATGTGTGGGTTATATAACGGCAGAAACATTCCCTTTAGCTCGGTAACGTTTAATCATTGGTTTATGAACCGGTGAACGCGAATCTTAGATATGGATCCATAGGTTTTGACATCCCCACTCGGGCTAGTCGCGCTAGCAGTCAACGAGTGTTTAATACTTCGTAAACATACGCACTCGCCAAGTGTACTTTCAGGGGGTATTTTAAATGTTAAGTTAGTTACCAAGTGCCCACGGTTAACATATACTTTATCATACTGTTTTGAAACGCTCTTTGTAGCACTGAAATCTCGTGGCCTACCTTACATACTGTTATACTTAAACTATAGCTCACCAACCATTATGTTGACGTTTTTAAGCATGTATTTCTCAGGTGCTTGAGGTTGCTTCCGCTGTGTACTAGTCGTGCTGTAGAACCCGCTGCTTAGAGTTGTCCACGCATGAACTACTTTACTTTGCATTCAAACATTCGTACTTTTGAACTATGACTTGTAACGACCATTGTGGTCACATACACTTATTATTTGCTTCTACTTAGTGAAGCATGCTTTTGAAATGTAAAACATTTGATGTCGGTTATAACATCACCTTTTTATCATGAATGCAACTTCTTTAATTACAGCATATAGTACTTAACCTTGTAATGATCCTGTTGTTGATGATTCGTACACGATGGTTTTGTACGGGGCATCACATTTGGTATCAGAGCATTGGTTGTAGGGAATTAGGTTGCATTAGTGAGTTTAAGACCGACCCGAGTAGGATTCACTAATAGGACTAATCTACAACTTGCTAGTTTACTTATTTCTGCTGAACTTACTGCATGCTGCTGCTTACTGTTACTGCTATATGCCGTATGCTATTACATGATTTCACTGCTGCATGATGCTACTTGCTTTCGATTGCATGCTACTTTCATACGAATTACTGTTATTGCCATGCTAGTTACTGTTATACATGATTTAAACTGTTGGCCTATTATTTGCTTGCTTTATGACATACTAACATGGAAAATTTATTTTTCCTTGTTCAGATGTCGGATGTTCCACCTGCTGGCATTTCGGACAGTACAGACTCAGACCCCGTCGCCCTACCTACTACTACACCTGCTGCTGCTACTGCCGATACACCGGCCCCGACACCCACTAGTGATCCCGGCGCTTCTACTTCCGGAGCTGGTACTAGTGCACCTGCCCCAGTGTCTGCTCCCGGACCCCCGAGGTCACAGCCCCGCATTGGTGGTATTGAGATCCCCGCGGAGTTCGGGGAAGGGCCGTTTCGTAACCACATGCGTACGCCTTACCGACGCACTCCCGACGGACGTTTAGTCGTGATTCCACCAGGCAGACACCGACAGATGTTGGCCGCCTTCGGATGCTTCGGATTACCAGCTCAGCCACCTGTGTCAACACCACACGATTCGGATGACTCATCATCCGCCGATTCTTCATCATCAGACGACTCCAACGATGATGAGGATCCTGCTGATAGACCTATTCAGGCACCCTCCACCCCGCCGAAGAAGCGGTACCGTTTTGACGGCACCGTCATTCCAGGGGTGAATAGAGGTCGTGCTTTTACTGATGCTTTTGGCCATCGTCGTAGGGTTACTACTCGTAAACGAGTTGTGCCATACCCTGCCGACCCACAGATACGTAAGGTTCCCCGTTACGTATTGACTATTCCTGGAACCGTACCACCTAGATTTAGATACGGACCACTTACATCTAGGGACGTACCGTCTACATCCGGAGCCGGACCATCTACATCAGCACCACCGGCACCACCGGCACCACCCGCCCCACCTGCACCGCCTGCCCCACCAGCTCCCTCTAACGAGGAACTGATGAGGGAGGTTGAGACTCTCCGAGCTCGAGTCACTGAGCTCGAGGAGCAGTTGGCTCGAGGAGCATTTCACCCGCCTTCACAGTAGGACTTTGTATTTAGATTTCATGATGTAATCTAGATATAGTTTCATGTATTTCATATGTATTGTACGAACTTATTCAGATGTATGAAACTTATTATTATTAATGAATGGAACTTTGCGTTATTTAATTCTTGCACGATGTTCTATTTACATTGCTGTACGATGATTCTATGGTATTTGTACCTAGATGCATTATTTAATAACATGTGATGTTTTGATTCCATGTTGGTCACTATATAATGTATTATTACTACTTGCATACTGGATTTTGACTTGAGTCAAAATTTTTGTTTAGAATACCATGGCTAACGGAAGATCCACACCTACCGCCGCCCAGATTGAGGACATGATCAACGAACGGGTTGCTGCAGCCCTAGCAGAAAGAAATCTCAAAGCTCCACCGCCACCACCACCGGTTATTCCACCTGTTCGAAATGGGTGTACATACAAGGAATTCCAGAGCTGCAAACCGCATAACTTCAGCGGCACCGAGGGACCAGTTGGTCTCACCAGATGGTTCGAAAAACTTGAATCGGTATTCCGAGTTAGCAACTGTTCGGAGGACAATAAGACCAAGTTTGCATCTTGCACGCTATCAGACGGCGCGCTAACGTGGTGGAACACGTTAGCTCAAGCAAAAGGTATCGATGAGGCGTATGCTACGCCATGGGAGGAATTCAAGGCGGCTACGATTGATGAGTATTGTCCAAGAACCGAAATTCAGAAGATGGAAATTGAATTCATGCAGTTGAAGGCTGTAGGGAACGACCTTAACAGTTATAATCGTAGGTTTTTGGAGTTAGCATTAATGTGTCCGACCATGGTCACCCCCGAATTCAAGCGCATGGAGAAATACTTCTCGGGACTTCCTAAGTCCATCAAAGGAAATGTCACCTCATCCAAACCACCGAATGTACCTGAAGCAATGCGCATGGCGCATACTCTCATGAATTAGATCCTTATTGATGAGCCGGAGAAGGCTAAGTTTGAAGCTGGTAGTAGCGAAAAGAGGAAATGGGATAACAACCACAATAACCACAACAACAATAACAACAACAGGGGTAGAAACTATGATCAAAACCCGGTGAAGCGACATGAAGGGTTCAGGAAAAACAACAACAACCCCAACCCCAACAACAACAACTCTAACCCGAACTACAAAGGTACGCTACCACAATGCAAGAGGTGCTACAAGCACCACACCGGGTATTGTAATGCTGTTTGTGAGAAGTGCAAGAAGAGCGGGCACATCGGTAGAGACTGCAAGACTACCACGATGACAGGGAGGCCGAACACCAACGGGCCGAAAAAGTGTTACGAATGCGGGCAGACGGGCCATTTCAGAAACGAGTGCCCGAACAAACGAAAGGATGGCGGACCACCGCGTGCTAGAGCTTTTAATGTTAATGCAAGGGATGCACGCGATAACCCCGACTTGGTGACAGGTATATTCACAATCAACAATCTTTTAGCTTCTGTCTTGTTTGATACTGGTGCGGATAGAAGTTATGTATGTAGACATTTTTGCGATAAGATTAATTGGTCATTAGTCCCGTTAAAAGAAAGTATGCTTGTCGAGGTCGCCAATGGAAAACTTGAAAAGGTTGACCATATTAGTCGTGGAGCTATTATCAAAATAGCTGGTGCAGATTTCGAAATTGATTTGATACCTATCAAACTGGGAAGTTTTGACGTGATCGTCGGTATGGATTGGTTGAGCAAGATAAAGGCTGATGTTATCTGTGGAGATAAAGCACTTCGCATACCACAAGGAGATGGCGAACCACTGGTTATCTATGGAGAGAGATGTACCTCGAAGTTGAACCTCATTAGTTGCGTGAAAGCATAAAAGATTATGAAGAAGGGACGCTTTGCTGTCCTAGAACATGTGAAAGCGGTAGAAACTGAGGTGAAGAGCGTGAACGACGTTCGAATTGTGAACGAATTTTCCGATGTCTTCCCAGAGGAATTGCCTGGATTACCACCGCCGAGAGCCGTAGAATTTCAGATTGATTTAGTGCCAGGAGCTGCACCTGTAGCTCGCGCACCTTATAGACTCGCACCTTCCGAGATGCAAGAATTACAGAGTCAACTACAAGAGCTGTTAGATCGAGGGTTTATCCAACCAAGTTTCTTGCCTTGGGGCGCACCTGTTCTGTTTATGAAGAAGAAGGATGGATCCTTTCGTATGTGTATCGACTACCGTGAGCTCAACAAATTGACAATCAAGAATCGGTATCCTCTTCCGCGAATTGACGATCTTTTTGATCAACTACAAGGATCGAGTGTCTACTCAAAGATCGATTTGCGATCCGGCTACCACCAGTTGAGGATGAAGGAAAGTGACGTGATGAAGACTGCATTCAGGACCCGTTATGGTCATTATGAGTTTCTCGTGATGCCATTCGGTTTGACAAATGCACCTGCCGTGTTCATGGACCTCATGAATCGTGTCTGCAAGCCTTACTTGGACAAGTTTGTTATCGTCTTCATAGATGATATCCTCATCTACTCTAAGAGCGAAGAAGAACATGAGCAACACCTTCGATTAGTGCTTGAACTCTTAAGACAAGAGCAACTTTACGCTAAATTCTCCAAGTGTGAATTTTGGTTGAAGGAAGTACAATTTTTGGGTCATGTTGTAAGCGACCAGGGTATCAAAGTTGATCCCGCCAAGATTGAAGCCATCAGCAAGTGGGAGACCCCCACTACTCCGACGCATATTCGCCAATTCCTAGGTCTCGCCGGTTATTACCGAAGATTCATCAAAGGATTTTCTCTGATTGAGCGTCCTTTGACCGCGCTGACTCACAAGGGCAAGAAGTTCATTTGGGAACCCGCACACGAATCAGCATTTCAAACTTTGAAGAAGAAGTTAACCTCCGCACCTATCCTATCACTTCCTGAAGGCAGTGACGACTTTGTTGTTTATTGTGATGCATCGAAGAGTGGTTTTGGTTGTGTACTGATGCAACGATCGAAGGTTATTGCCTATGCCTCCCGCCAATTGAAGATTCACGAGCGGAACTACACTACACATGATCTTGAACTTGGAGCCGTGGTCTTTGCCCTCAAATTGTGGAGACATTATTTGTATGGAACTAAGAGCACTATCTTCACCAATCACAAGAGTCTCCAACACATCTTCGATCAGAAGCAACTGAATATGAGACAGCGTCGATGGATCGAGACGCTCAACGACTACGATTGTGAACTCCGTTATCACCCTGGCAAGGCCAATGTTGTAGCTGACGCTTTAAGCCGAAAGGAGAGGACGACACCTCTTCGTGTTAGGGCTCTGAACATCACCATTCATTCGAACCTCAACAATCAGATCAGAGTAGCCCAAATTGAGGCTCTCAAGGAGGAGAATATATCTCATGAACATCTGAACATACTTGTCTCTCGATTCGAGGTTAGGGAGTCTGGACTCCGATGTTATGCCGGAAGAATTTGGGTACCTCTTTATGGAGATCTACAGAACCTGATACTTGATGAAGCACACAAGTCGAGATATTCGATTCATCCTGGAGCGGGTAAAATGTACCACGACCTTAAAGAACAGTATTGGTGGCCGAATCTTAAGAAGGACGTTGCAACTTATGTTGGGAAGTGTTTGACTTGTTCGAAAGTTAAGGCCGAACATCAGAGACCTTTTGGGTTACTTCAACAGTCGAAAATCCCACAATGGAAGTGGGAAAGGATCACAATGGATTTCATTACTAAGCTGCCGAAGACGGTGGGCGGATACGATACCATTTGGGTTATTGTTGACCGCCTCACCAAATCTGCATACTTCCTAGCGATGAAGGAAACTGATACAATGGAAAGACTTGCTCAGTTATACATCAAAGAGGTTGTATCTCGTCATGGTGTACCTTTATCGATCATCTCCGATCGCGATCCCCGTTTTGCTTCTAGATTTTGGCGTTCTTTGCAAGAAGCCATGGGAACTCGTCTCGACATGAGCACTGCTTATCATCCTCAGACTGACGGGCAAAGTGAACGAACGATTCAGACCTTGGAGGACATGCTGCGTGCATGTGTCATTGATTTTGGAAAGGCCTGGGAAAGACATTTGTCACTCGCCGAATTCTCGTACAACAACAGTTATCACTCAAGCATTAATGCTGCACCTTTTGAAGCATTGTATGGCCGTAAGTGCCGATCTCCTATTTGTTGGGCCGAAGTAGGCGAAAAGCAAATCACCGGACCCGAGGTAGTCCACGAAACGACGGAGAAGATTGCTCAGATTCAAGCTAGACTTAAGACTGCCCGTGATCGCCAAAAGAGTTATGCCGATCTTAAACGTAAGGACTTTGAATTCAACGTTGGTGACCGTGTAATGTTGAAGGTTGCACCTTGGAAGGGTGTGATTCGCTTTGGAAAACGTGGAAAGTTAAACCCACGATACATTGGTCCTTTTGAGATCTTGGAACGTATTGGACCCGTTGCTTACCGATTAGATCTACCAGCACAATTGAGCTCAGTTCATCCTACCTTCCATGTATCGAACTTGAAGAAGTGTCTTGCTGCACCTGAACTTATCATACCATTGGAAGAACTTACTATTGACGAAAAACTCCACTTTGTGGAAGAACCAGTTGAGATTATGGATCGTGAGATCAAAACTTTGAAACGCAACAAGATTCCGATTGTACGGGTACGATGGAATGCCAAACGAGGACCTGAGTTTACTTGGGAACGAGAGGATCAAATGATGCAAAAGTATCCTCACCTTTTCCCAACTCCTCCATCTACCTCAGCTTAAATTTCGGGACGAAATTTTCTTTAACAGGTGGGTAATGTAACGACCCTGGAATTTCCAACGTTATTTTATTAATAATTATTATTATTAATACACGTGTTTAAACGAATGTACGTTATTACATTTACATGTTGCCATGATTGCCCGAACTTGACTTTAATTGCCCGAAACGTCTTTGTGACACCCGGAACTTTCACGAATAATATTTTTAGATATTATTTACATTCATGATTAATTTTATTAATCATTTTAATTAACTAAGGCTATTAGTTAGTTACTGTAGTGACCCGAACTTTTCCATGTTTATATATATTAATTGAGATTGATATTTACATGATTAAATGTTTCCAACATGTTAAGCAATCAAACTTGTTAAGACTTGATTAATTGAAATATGTTTCATATAGACAATTGACCACCCAAGTTGACCGGTGATTCACTAACGTTAAAACTTGTAAAAACTATATGATGACATATATATGGATATATATATAGTTAACATGATACTATGATAAGTAAACATACCATTAAGTATATTAACAATGAACTACATATGTAAAAACAAGACTACTAACTTAATGATTTTTAAACGAGACATATATGTAACGATTATCGTTGTAAAGACGTAATGTATATATATCATATTAAGAGATATTCATACATGATAATATCATGATAATATAATAATTTAAAATCTCATTTGATATTATAAACATTGGGTTAACAACATTTAACAAGATCGTTAACCTAAAGGTTTCAAAACAACACTTACATGTAACGACTAACGATGACTTAACGAATCAGTTAAAATGTATATACATTTAGTATTTTAATATGTATTTATACACTTTTGGAAGACTTCAATACACTTATCAAAATACTTCTACTTAACAAAAATTCTTACAATTACATCCTCGTTCAGTTTCATCAATAATTCTACTCGTATGCACCCGTATTCGTACTCGTACAATACACAGCTTTTAGATGTATGTACTATTGGTATATACACTCCAATGATCAACTCTTAGCAGCCCATGTGAGTCACCTAACACATGTGGGAACCATCATTTGGCAACTAGCAAGAAATATCTCATAAAATTACAAAAATATGAGTAATCATTCATGACTTATTTACATGAAAACAAAATTACATATCCTTTATATCTAATCCATACACCAACAACCAAAAACACCTACAAACACTTTCATTCTTCAATTTTGTTCATCTAATTGATCTCTCTCAAGTTCTATCTTCAAGTTCTAAGTGTTCTTCATATATTCTACAAGTTCTAGTTACATAAAATCAAGAATACTTTCAAGTTTGCTAGCTCACTTCCAATCTTGTAAGGTGATCATCCAACCTCAAGAAATCTTTGTTTCTTACAGTATGTTATCATTCTAATACAAGGTAATAATCATATTCAAACTTTGGTTCAATTTCTATAACTATAACAATCTTATTTCAAGTGATGATCTTACTTGAACTTGTTTTCGTGTCATGATTCTGCTTCAAGAACTTCGAGCCATCCAAGGATCCATTGCAGCTAGATCTATTTTTCTCTTTTCCAGTAGGTTTATACAAGGAACTTAAGGTAGTAATGATGTTCATAACATCATTCGATTCATACATATAAAGCTATCTTATTCGAAGGTTTAAACTTGTAATCACTAGAACATAGTTTAGTTAATTCTAAACTTGTTCGCAAACAAAAGTTAATCCTTCTAACTTGACTTTTAAAATCAACTAAACACATGTTCTATATCTATATGATATGCTAACTTAATGATTTAAAACCTGGAAACACGAAAAATACCGTAAAACCGGATTTACGCCGTCGTAGTAACACCGCGGGCTGTTTTGGGTTAGTTAATTAAAAACTATGATAAACTTTGATTTAAAAGTTGTTATTCTGAGAAAATGATTGTTATTATGAACATGAAACTATATCCAAAAATTATGGTTAAACTCAAAGTGGAAGTATGTTTTCTAAAATGGTCATCTAGACGTCGTTCTTTCGACTGAAATGACTACCTTTACAAAAACGACTTGTAACTTATTTTTCCGACTATAAACCTATACTTTTTCTGTTTAGATTCATAAAATAGAGTTCAATATGAAACCATAGCAATTTGATTCACTCAAAACGGATTTAAAATGAAGAAGTTATGGGTAAAACAAGATTGGATAATTTTTCTCATTTTAGCTACGTGAAAATTGGTAACAAATCTATTCCAACCATAACTTAATCAACTTGTATTGTATATTATGTAATCTTGAGATACCATAGACACGTATACAATGTTTCGACCTATCATGTCGACACATCTATATATATTTCGGAACAACCATAGACACTCTATATGTGAATGTTGGAGTTAGCTATACAGGGTTGAGGTTGATTCCAAAATATATATAGTTTGAGTTGTGATCAATACTGAGATACGTATACACTGGGTCGTGGATTGATTCAAGATAATATTTATCGATTTATTTCTGTACATCTAACTGTGGACAACTAGTTGTAGGTTACTAACGAGGACAGCTGACTTAATAAACTTAAAACATCAAAATATATTAAAAGTGTTGTAAATATATTTTGAACATACTTTGATATATATGTATATATTGTTATAGGTTCGTGAATCAACCAGTGGCCAAGTCTTACTTCCCGACGAAGTAAAAATCTGTGAAAGTGAGTTATAGTCCCACTTTTAAAATCTAATATTTTTGGGATGAGAATACATGCAGGTTTTATAAATGATTTACAAAATAGGCACAAGTACGTGAAACTACATTCTATGGTTGAATTATCAAAATCGAATATGTCCCTTTTTATTAAGTCTGGTAATCTAAGAATTAGGGAACAGACACCCTAATTGACGCGAATCCTAAAGATAGATCTATTGGGCGTAACAAACCCCATCCAAAGTACCGGATGCTTTAGTACTTCGAAATTTATATCATATCCGAAGGGTGTCCCGGAATGATGGGGATATTCTTATATATACATCTTGTTAATGTCGGTTACCAGGTGTTCACCATATGAATGATTTTTATCTCTATGTATGGGATGTATATTGAAATATGAAATCTTGTGGTCTATTATTATGATTTGATATATATAGGTTAAACCTATAACTCACCAACATTTTTGTTGACGTTTTAAGCATGTTTATTCTCAGGTGATTATTAAGAGTTTCCGCTGTCGCATACTTAAATAAGGACGAGATTTGGAGTCCATGCTTGTATGATATTGTGTAAAAACTGCATTCAAGAAACTTATTTTGTTGTAACATATTTGTATTGTAAACCATTATGTAATGGTCGTGTGTAAACAGGATATTTTAGATTATCATTATTTGATAATCTACGTAAAGCTTTTTAAACCTTTATTGAAGAAATAAAGGTTATGGTTTGTTTTAAAATGAATGCAGTCTTTGAAAAACGTCTCATATAGAGGTTAAAACCTCGCAACGAAATCAATTAATATGGAACGTTTTTAATCAATAAGAACGGGACATTTCAGTTGGTATCCGAGCGTTGGTCTTAGAGAACCAGAATTTTGCATTAGTGTGTCTTATCGAGTTTTTTTAGGATGCATTAGTGAGTCTGGACTTCGACCGTGTTTACTTGAAAAATGATTGCTTAACAAATTTTGTTGGAAACTATATATTTTTAACATGTGAATATTATGTGATATATTAATCTCTTAAAGTGTTTGATATTATGTGATAGATGTCTACCTCTAGAACAAGTCCCATTGACTCACCTAATAATAATGAAGAGTCAAATGTAAATTGGAATGATTCGTGGACTGATTCACAAGTTCCCGAAGAGGAACCGGAAGAAGAGTCGGAACCGGAAGAAGAATCAGAACCGGATGAAGAAATAGAACCGGTGGGGGAAATAATAAAACGGTTAAGTAAAAGAAAATCCTCAACCAACCGACCAAGGTTAATTATGGTCAATGGTGTTTCCGCCAAGGAAGCAAAATATTGGGAGGATTACCAATTCTCCAATGAATCGGATTCCGACGAGAATTCCGATGATGTTATAGAAATTACCCCAACTGAATTTAAAAAGGCAAAAGAAAATAATAAGGGAAAGGGCATAAAAATAGAGAAATCTAATTCCAACCCCGATGAACTTTATATGTATCGTCAACCCCCGAAGTCCTTAAGTTGTAACAATGACCCGGGAACCTCTAAACCACCAGGTTTTTCTAAACCAATGTGGATAACGACGGCTCGTATTAGGGGAAAATCATATATCCCTAGAAACTTGGCAAAACGAACCAAAACCGAAGAAGAAGAAAAAAGCGAGTCGGAATAAGATAGTTGTATTCATGTGGTGTAATATATGTAATATAGTGTGCTTATGCTTTATGATATATGTAAAAATTGCTTGTATTAATAAGTATTTTTTTTTATGAATCTAACTCTTGTCTATTTTACAGTATAAAAACGCAAAATGGATAGACAACCCAATATTTTAAGAGACCTACCCGGAGACATGATTGATGAAATCTTGTCTAGAGTCGGTCAGAATTCCTCGGCACAACTATTTAAGGCGAGATCAGTTTGTAAGACATTCGAAGAACGTTCCAAGAATGTCTTGGTTTATAAGAGACTTTCGTTTGAAAGATGGGGGATATCACATTGGGAAACCCATAAGTTACGATGTGTTTACTTTGACGCATATATTGCGGGGAACCCAAATGCTATTTTACGCAACGGGTTAAGAAATTATTTTGACTCAATGTATCCGAATATAGGACTTCATGATTTAGAAAAAGCGGCTAACATGCAACATAAAGAAGCATGCTATGCTTATGGGTTAGTAATGTTCGCTTCTCACCAAAGTGAGAACAAGAACATCGGCCTACAACTATTAAACAAAACGTTCCCACAAGTGACGGAGTCGGTAATTGGGGTAAGAAATGAGGTTTTTAGATTGTTACGGGACTGTTGCACATTATGTAACCCTCGTCCCTTTGACGACGTTACAACACGCTGTCTTATCAACAGCCATAACGGTTATGTTGCACAAGACCAAGGATGGGAAGTAGTCCTAGTAAAACCAGAATGCATGACTTGTTTCTGGACGTATGAATTACGTGTCTTTATTGCCTTTGCTGAACGACTTGTGTACTAGCTAGAATTATCTTCACAACTATCTTGTATCAAAGTTATTGTGTGCTATATTTCATGCTTTATGTAAAATAAGCGGTATTGTAAGTTTGTAAAATATTAGATAAAAGTTTGAACGCGAAATATTATTATAATCAGTTTTTCATATAGAATTGTAGTAGTTGAATTGTATATTAGCTACTAAGTATGAACTTAACGGGTAGGTACTACCCGAATTTAAACTTATAAAACGCTAATATGAAGAAAAAGCTTTTATAAATGAGTTCATATTATGCTACGAAATACTATTAACTACTCTTAATATTCTGTATGATTAACTTGTTCCATTTGACTATTTTGAAGGAAATGGCACCGACTACTCGACACACCGTGAATATGAATGAAGAGGAATTCCGTACTTTTCTAGCTTCAAACATAGCCGCAGTACAGGCTGCGCTACATACCAACAATAACCTTGGATCTGGCAGTACAGGAAATCGTGTAGGATGCACCTACAAAGAATTCACTGCCTGCAAACCTTTGGAATTTGATGGAACCGAAGGACCGATCGGATTGAAACGGTGGACCGAGAAGGTCGAATCGGTGTTTGCCATAAGTAAGTGTACTGAAGAGGACAAAGTAAAGTACGCTACGCATACCTTCACAGGTTCTGCGTTAACATGGTGGAATACCTATCTAGAGCAAGTGGGACAAGACGATGCGTACGCACTACCGTGGTCAGCATTCAAGCACTTGATGAACGAGAAGTACCGTCCCAGAACCGAGGTTAATAAGCTCAAGACAGAACTTAGAGGGTTACGAACCCAAGGATTTGATATTACCACGTACGAAAGACGATTCACAGAATTGTGCCTATTGTGTCCGGGAGCATTCGAAGATGAGGAAGAGAAGATCGACGCGTTTGTGAAAGGATTACCAGAAAGAATCCAAGAAGATATAAGTTCACACGAGCCCGCCTCCATACAATAGGCATGTAGAATGGCTCACAAACTAGTGAACCAGATTGAAGAAAGAATTAAAGAACAGACTGCTGAAGAGGCCAATGTGAAGCAAGTCAAAAGAAAGTGGGAGGAAAACGGTGATAAGAATCACCAATACAACAACAACAGCAATTATAACAATAATCGCAACAACTATCCTAACAATCGCAACATCAATCGCAACTACAACAAACGGCCCAACAACAACAACAACAACAGCAACCACAACAATCATCTTAACAACAATAATAACCGCAACAATAACAATCAGAAGCCGCTATGCCAAAGGTGTGAAAAGTATCACTCGGGGTTCTGCACCAAATTTTGCAACAAGTGTAAAAGAAATGGTCATAGCGCGGCGAAGTGTGATGTCTACGGACCAGGGGTTAACAGAACGAAAGGAACAAATGGTGTCGGAACGAGTAATGGCAGAGCAAGTAGTGTCGGAGCAAGTTATGCCAATGTAGTTTGTTATAAATGTGGAAAACCGGGCCACATTATTAGAAATTGCCCGAACCAGGAGAACACAAATGGACAAGGCCGCGGAAGAGTTTTCAATATTAATGTGGCAGAGGCACAGGAAGACCCGGAGCTTGTTACGGGTACGTTTCTTATTGACAATAAATCTGCTTACGTTTTATTTGATTCGGGTGCGGATAGAAGCTATATGAGTAGAGATTTTTGTGCTAAATTAAGTTGTCCATTGACGCCTTTGGATAGTAAATTTTTACTCGAATTAGCAAATGGTAAATTAATTTCAGCAGATAATATATGTCGGAATCGAGAAATTAAACTGGTTAGCGAAACATTTAAGATTGATTTGATACCAGTAGAGTTAGGGAGTTTTGATGTGATAATCGGTATGGACTGGTTGAAAGAAGTGAAAGCAGAGATCGTCTGTTACAAAAATGCAATTCGCATTATACGAGAAAAAGGAAAACCCTTAATGGTGTACGGAGAAAAGGGCAACACGAAGCTACATCTTATTAGTAATTTGAAGGCACAAAAACTAATAAGAAAAGGTTGCTATTCTGTTCTAGCACACGTCGAGAAAGTACAAACTGAAGAAAAGAGCATCAATGATGTTCCCATTGCAAAAGAATTTCCCGATGTATTTCCGAAAGAATTACCGGGATTACCCCCACATCGATCTGTTGAATTTCAAATAGATCTTGTACCAGGAGCTGCACCAATAGCTCGTGCTCCTTACAGACTCGCACCCAGCGAGATGAAAGAACTGCAAAGCCAATTACAAGAACTTTTAGAGCGTGGTTTCATTCGACCAAGCACATCACCGTGGGGAGCTCCTGTTTTATTTGTCAAGAAGAAAGATGGTACATTCAGGTTGTGTATCGACTACCGAGAGTTGAACAAACTTACCATCAAGAACCGCTACCCACTACCGAGAATCGACGACATATTTGATCAACTACAAGGCTCGTCTGTTTATTCAAAGATTGACTTACGTTCCGGGTATCATCAAATGCGGGTGAAAGAAGATGATATTCCAAAGACTGCTTTCAGAACACGTTACGGTCATTACGAGTTTATGGTCATGCCGTTTGGTTTAACTAATGCACCAGCTGTGTTCATGGACCTTATGAACCGAGTGTGTGGACCATACCTTGACAAGTTTGTCATCGTTTTCATTGATGACATACTTATTTACTCAAAGAATGACCAAGAACACGGTGAACATTTGAGAAAGGTGTTAGAAGTATTGAGGAAGGAAGAATTGTACGCTAAGTTTTCAAAGTGTGCATTTTGGTTGGAAGAAGTTCAATTCCTCGGTCACATAGTGAACAAAGAAGGTATTAAGGTGGATCCGGCAAAGATAGAAACTGTTGAAAAGTGGGAAACCCCGAAAACTCCGAAACACATACGCCAGTTTTTAGGACTAGCTGGTTACTATAGAAGGTTCATCCAAGACTTTTCCAGAATAGCAAAACCCTTGACTGCAGTAACGCATAAAGGGAAGAAATTTGAATGGAATGATGAAAAAGAGAAAGCGTTTCAGTTATTGAAGAAAAAGCTAACTACGGCACCTATATTGTCATTGCCTGAAGGGAATGATGATTTTGTGATTTATTGTGACGCATCAAAGCAAGGTCTCGGTTGTGTATTAATGCAACGAACGAAGGTGATTGCTTATGCGTCTAGACAATTGAAGATTCACGAACAAAATTATACGATGCATGATTTGGAATTAGGCGCGGTTGTTTTTGCATTAAAGACTTGGAGGCACTACTTATATGGGGTCAAAAGTATTATATATACCGACCACAAAAGTCTTCAACACATATTTAATCAGAAACAACTGAATATGAGGCAGCGTAGGTGGATTGAATTATTGAATGATTACGACTTTGAGATTCGTTACCACCCGGGGAAGGCAAATGTGGTAGCCGATGCCTTGAGCAGGAAGGACAGAGAACCCATTCGAGTAAAATCTATGAATATAATGATTCATAATAACCTTACTACTCAAATAAAGGAGGCGCAACAAGGAGTTTTAAAAGAGGGAAATTTAAAGGATGAAATACCCAAAGGATTGGAGAAGCATCTTAATATTCAGGAAGACGGAACCCGGTATAGGGCTGAAAGGATTTGGGTCCCAAAATTTGGAGATATGAGAGAAATGGTACTTAGAGAAGCTCATAAAACCAGATACTCAATACATCCTGGAACGGGGAAGATGTACAAGGATCTCAAGAAATATTTTTGGTGGCCGGGTATGAAAGCCGATGTTGCTAAATACGTAGGAGAATGTTTGACGTGTTCTAAGGTCAAAGCTGAGCATCAAAAACCATCAGGTCTACTTCAACAACCAGAAATCCCAGAATGGAAATGGGAAAACATTACCATGGATTTCATCACTAAATTGTCAAGGACTGCAAGTGGTTTTGATACTATTTGGGTAATAGTTGATCGTCTCACCAAATCAGCACACTTCCTGCCAATAAGAGAAGATGACAAGATGGAGAAGTTAGCACGACTGTATTTGAAGGAAGTCATCTCCAGACATGGAATACCAATCTCTATTATCTCTGATAGGGATGGCAGATTTATTTCAAGATTCTGGCAGACATTACAGCAAGCATTAGGAACTCGTCTAGACATGAGTACTGCCTATCATCCACAAACTGATGGGCAGAGCGAAAGGATGATACAAACGCTTGAAGACATGCTACGAGCATGTGTTATTGATTTCGGAAACAGTTGGGATCGACATCTACCATTAGCAGAATTTTCCTACAACAACAGCTACCATTCAAGCATTGAGATGGCGCCGTTTGAAGCACTTTATGGTAGAAAGTGCAGGTCTCCGATTTGTTGGAGTGAAGTGGGGGATAGACAGATTACGGGTCCAGAGATTATACAAGAAACTACCGAGAAGATCATCCAAATTCAACAACGGTTGAAAACCGCCCAAAGTCGACAAAAGAGCTACGCTGACATTAAAAGAAAAGATATAGAATTTGAAATTGGAGAGATGGTCATGCTTAAAGTTGCACCTTGGAAAGGCGTTGTTCGATTTGGTAAACGAGGGAAATTAAATCCAAGGTATATTGGACCATTCAAGATTATTGATCGTGTCGGACCAGTAGCTTACCGACTAGAGTTACCTCAACAACTTGCGTCTGTACATAACACTTTCCACGTCTCGAATTTGAAGAAATGTTTTGCTAAAGAAGATCTCACTATTCCGTTAGATGAAATCCAAATCAACGAAAAACTTCAATTCATCGAAGAACCCGTCGAAATAATGGATCGTGAGGTTAAAAGACTTAAGCAAAACAAGATACCAATTGTTAAGGTTCGATGGAATGCTCGTAGAGGACCCGAGTTCACCTGGAAGCGTGAAGATCAGATGAAGAAGAAATACCCGCATCTATTTCCAGAAGATTCGTCAACACCTTCAACAGCTTAAAATTTCGGGACGAAATTTATTTAACGGGTAGGTACTGTAGTGACCCGAACTTTTCCATGTTTATATATATTAATTGAGATTGATATTTACATGATTAAATGTTTCCAACATGTTAAGCAATCAAACTTGTTAAGACTTGATTAATTGAAATATGTTTCATATAGACAATTGACCACCCAAGTTGACCGGTGATTCACTAACGTTAAAACTTGTAAAAACTATATGATGACATATATATGGATATATATATAGTTAACATGATACTATGATAAGTAAACATACCATTAAGTATGTTAACAATGAACTACATATGTAAAAACAAGACTACTAACTTAATGATTTTTAAACGAGACATATATGTAACGATTATCGTTGTAAAGACGTTTAATGTATATATATCATATTAAGAGATATTCATACATGATAATATCATGATAATATAATAATTTAAAATCTCATTTGATATTATAAACATTGGGTTAACAACATTTAACAAGATCGTTAACCTAAAGGTTTCAAAACAACACTTACATGTAACGACTAACGATGACTTAACGAATCAGTTAAAATGTATATACATGTAGTATTTTAATATGTATTTATACACTTTTGGAAGACTTCAATACACTTATCAAAATACTTCTACTTAACAAAAATGCTTACAATTACATCCTCGTTCAGTTTCATCAACAATTCTACTCGTATGCACCCGTATTCGTACTCGTACAATACACAGCTTTTAGATGTATGTACTATTGGTATATACACTCCAATGATCAGCTCTTAGCAGCCCATGTGAGTCACTTAACACATGTGGGAACCATCATTTGGCAACTAGCAAGAAATATCTCATAAAATTACAAAAATATGAGTAATCATTCATGACTTATTTACATGAAAACAAAATTACATATCCTTTATATCTAATCCATACACCAACGACCAAAACCACCTACAAACACTTTCATTCTTCAATTTTCTTCATCTAATTGATCTCTCTCAAGTTCTATCTTCAAGTTCTAAGTGTTCTTCATATATTCTACAAGTTCTAGTTACATAAAATCAAGAATACTTTCAAGTTTGCTAGCTCACTTCCAATCTTGTAAGGTGATCATCCAACCTCAAGAAATCTTTGTTTCTTACAGTAGGTTATCATTCTAATACAAGGTAATAATCATATTCAAACTTTGGTTCAATTTCTATAACTATAACAATCTTATTTCAAGTGATGATCTTACTTGAACTTGTTTTCGTGTCATGATTCTGCTTCAAGAACTTCGAGCCATCCAAGGATCCATTGAAGCTAGATCCATTTTTCTCTTTTCCAGTAGGTTTATCCAAGGAACTTAAGGTAGTAATGATGTTCATAACATCATTCGATTCATACATATAAAGCTATCTTATTCGAAGGTTTAAACTTGTAATCACTAGAACATAGTTTAGTTAATTCTAAACTTGTTCGCAAACAAAAGTTAATCCTTCTAACTTGACTTTTAAAATCAACTAAACACATGTTCTATATCTATATGATATGCTAACTTAATGATTTAAAACCTGGAAACACGAAAAACACCGTAAAACTGGATTTACGCCGTCGTAGTAACACCGCGGGCTGTTTTGGGTTAGTTAATTAAAAACTATGATAAACTTTGATTTAAAAGTTGTTATTCTGAGAAAATGATTGTTATTATGAACATGAAACTATATCCAAAAATTATGGTTAAACTCAAAGTGGAAGTATGTTTTCTAAAATGGTCATCTAGACGTCGTTCTTTCGACTGAAATGACTACCTTTACAAAAACGACTTGTAACTTATTTTTCCGACTATAAACCTATACTTTTTCTGTTTAGATTCATAAAATAGAGTTCAATATGAAACCATAGCAATTTGATTCACTCAAAACGGATTTAAAATGAAGAAGTTATGGGTAAAACAAGATTGGATAATTTTTCTCATTTTAGCTACGTGAAAATTGGTAACAAATCTATTCCAACCATAACTTAATCAACTTGTATTGTATATTATGTAATCTTGAGATACCATAGACACGTATACAATGTTTCGACCTATCATGTCGACACATCTATATATATTTCGGAACAACCATAGACACTCTATATGTGAATGTTGGAGTTAGCTATACAGGGTTGAGGTTGATTCCAAAATATATATAGTTTGAGTTGTGATCAATACTGAGATACGTATACACTGGGTCGTGGATTGATTCAAGATAATATTTATCGATTTATTTCTGTACATCTAACTGTGGACAACTAGTTGTAGGTTACTAACGAGGACAGCTGACTTAATAAACTTAAAACATCAAAATATATTAAAAGTGTTGTAAATATATTTTGAACATACTTTGATATATATGTATATATTGTTATAGGTTCGTGAATCAACCAGTGGCCAAGTCTTACTTCCCGACGAAGTAAAAATCTGTGAAAGTGAGTTATAGTCCCACTTTTAAAATCTAATATTTTTGGGATGAGAATACATGCAGGTTTTATAAATGATTTACAAAATAGGCACAAGTACGTGAAACTACATTCTATGGTTGAATTATCAAAATCGAATATGTCCCTTTTTATTAAGTCTGGTAATCTAAGAATTAGGGAACAGACACCCTAATTGACGCGAATCCTAAAGATAGATCTATTGGGCCTAACAAACCCCATCCAAAGTATCGGATGCTTTAGTACTTCGAAATTTATATCATATCCGAAGGGTGTTCCGGAATGATGGGGATATTCTTAAATATGCATCTTGTTAATGTCGGTTACCAGGTGTTCACCATATGAATGATTTTTATCTCTATGTATGGGATGTATATTGAAATATGAAATCTTGTGGTCTATTATTATGATTTGATATATATAGGTTAAACCTATAACTCACCAACATTTTTGTTGACGTTTTAAGCATGTTTATTCTCAGGTGATTATTAAGAGTTTCCGCTGTCGCATACTTAAATAAGGACGAGATTTGGAGTCCATGCTTGTATGATATTGTGTAAAAACTGCATTCAAGAAACTTATTTTGTTGTAACATATTTGTGTTGTAAACCATTATGTAATGGTCGTGTGTAAACAGGATATTTTAGATTATCATTATTTGATAATCTACGTAAATCTTTTTAAACCTTTATTGATGAAATAAAGGTTATGGTTTGTTTTAAAATGAATGCAGTCTTTGAAAAACGTCTCATATAGAGGTCAAAACCTCGCAACGAAATCAATTAATATGGAACGTTTTTAATCAATAAGAACGGGACATTTCAGTTACTTGGGCTTTAATTGGATTAACTTGTGAATTATTGGACTTGGGTTTGTTTAAAGCTAATGGACTCTTGAACTTGGGCTTATAAGCCCACCCTACATTATTAATGGACTTAGTTAGCCCATGTCATTCACTTGGAAGTATTATTTAGTGAAAGGAACTAGTTAGTTAAGAATTGGAATCTAGTTTGCATGTAATCCCCATGAAACCCCACCTATTAACCACCTTTGTAAGACTTTTCATGCAAGAGACCACTAAACAACTCTCCCCCCTCCCCTTGATGAAAACCAACGGCCATATGGCCATATGGGGAGTTCAAAATCTTTTTTTTACTACTTATTCTCATGTATCTTCATTTCACTCACACACACTTACTTGCTACTTCACTTTTCTCTTATCTTTTCTCTCTTTTTCTCTAAAAGATTGTAAGTAACTTGTGACTTTTCTTCTCTTCTTTCTCTTGCAAAACTATAGCACTAAACCCTCATCATCATCATTCTTTTGTTTAAATGTTACTTGTCTTTGATAATTGTTGCTACTTACTTTCATGTTACAAGAATAAACTTACTAGTTTGATTCTTCATTTTTATCTTGTTATAACAAGAACAACAAGAACATAATCTATCTAGTTATGTTCTACCTTATTTGTTTCAAAAGATTATAAAGTTCATGGTTGAAAGATATACTTGTAAGTCATGGAAGTAAACTTAAAGTTTACTTTACTTAAAGATCAACTTTGGTTGAATCTTTAAAGTATGAGCAACCCTTGAACTAATTACTTGTTTAATTAACTTGTTTCTTTATTTTATACACTTTAATTTCATGTAGTTAGTTTATATGGTCAAGTACTACAAGTTAGTCTTGATCTCATATCTCTTGAACAAAGTAAGTTAACTTTGAAAGTTCAAGAACACACAAATAAGTTTTCCTTAAATATAACTTTGGATCTAGACTTTTGAGTATTGGATCTTCAAGATCAAACTAAGAACTATGTTCTACTACTTATGATCTTGATTAGTTAGTTAACTTTCAAGTTTATAGTTCAATATTTCTTTTAAATTTCATGTATGTGTTAGATCTAAGACTTTGATGTAACTTTGGTTCATCAAACTACATGCAACTCTTAAGTGAGTTGTGCTTCATGTCTTAGACTTGCACTAGGGTTATGATGGTCAAGACTTGGTTAAGATGATGTAACCACATCCATGAGTTGTACAGTTGAAGCTATATGCATCAAGGATGAGAACCATGATGAACATCAAGCACCAAGACCACCGGAACCCTTTTAAACTCACTGTTCTGTCCAAAACCTACTGACCTGATACTTCTGGAACAGACCAGTAGACCTGGGCTGTTATAACCTTGATTTTTAGATAGAACTTTTCGAGTAGATAACTTTTCATATAGGACTCGTCTTAATTCGAGTTACGGTTTAGGATTTATGGCCCTCCGATCGTTACTATGTCCTTTAACGTTGTGCAGAAATTTCTGACCTACTCGCACTTAGACCGTCGCCACGGTCAAACCAAGACGAGTTTGCTTCTGTAAATTTTACCACACTTAAGGGACTCATAGACGGAGCCATGGCCACTGGTCTCACCTTAATTCAGTAAGGGTAGAGGCCGTGGTGACTGACTGAATTCAGACTTTGTTGAAAGGGAGGTGATATTTCCCCCATCAATTTTACTTCTTCCAACATATTTTCAAGCACTTTCCTAAAATACCCCTCTGAATATATATTATCTATATTATCTATCCATCTTCTCTTTCATTTGTAATTTACCTCAATCATCTCTCTATTCCATTTTTCTCCATCAACAAACACTGTAACAATTCATCAACTTTCCATTAATCATGGTTAGATTTCTATCTTCTCCTCCTTTATCCACCTTTTTTTTTTCCGTTCCCCTCCTCATCAACCTCCGATGCTTTCTTCCACCTCATCGCATCTCTGCTACAAACACACAATCTCGCGAATTTGAAACATCTAAATCTGAAATCAAAAAGTGCTTTGATACAGTTAGCTTTAAATTCAAATCAATGTTTACATCATTTACTGTATATATAAACCTCCTGATATCTATTAGTAATCAATATATTAAACTAATCGTATGTATTAATTCAAACTTTTGTATCATCCATTGAGGTGTTCAATTTCACATCAATGAATCTTCTGATGTACGTTATTTCAATTATAGTTGTCACCACTATTTTCTTATTTTATGTTAGATCTGTTATAAGATACATGACATTAATTATAAAGGAGTATTATTAATAGTATATTGAGTTATAATTAATTATTTGAGTAAAATTTGGGGGAAAAGTGAATTGATATTGATGAGTAATTTAAAAGATGAAACAAGTGTGAAGAGGGAGACGGACATGTATGGACCGTCAAAAGAAGGGAAAGATGAAAATCACCATTGTTATTTCATTACCGTTTGGATGGGAACAATAATAAATAAATCATAAATCAGTATAATAATATTTGGAGATCTATTGGTTTTTCAACACCTTTTGTGATCAATAATTTTAATCAGTCAAATCATCGAGATATAATTGTGTAACACAGTATTTGTAGATGGAGAAATGGGAAGAGAGATAAATGTGTAAATGAGAAATGAAGGAGGGGGTATTTTAGGGAAGACTTTGAAAATTTGGTGGAAGGAGTAAAAAGAGTGTTGGAAATATCAACACCCATGTTGAAAACTACTTTCATAAACGAATCTTACTTTACGCCTTTTGTTTGATGATGAATGATGATGATCCTTAAGACCTTAATTACATACTTTTAAACCTATTAAGACGATTTACTGACTTAGTACCATTTGACTTAGGTTGAGGACTTCGGACCATTTACTTGCACACCTTTCCTGACTACTACTTTACCGCTACATATCATTGTGAGTTATAGCATTCCCTTTTTACTTTAACTTATTTTGGGAACTGAGAATACATGCGGATTTTATGTTTTACATACTAGGCACGAGTACTTAAACTTTATATATGTGTGGGTTATATAACGGTAGAAACATTCCCTTTAGCTTGGTAACGTTTAATCATTGGTTTATGAACCGGTGAACGCGAATCTTAGATATGGATCCATAGGTTTTGACATCCCCACTCGGGCTAGTCGCGCTAGCAGTCAACGAGTGTTTAATACTTCGTAAACATACGCACTCGCCAAGTGTACTTTCAGGGGGTATTTTAAACGTTGAGTTAGTTACCAAGTGCCCACGGTTAACATATACTTTATCATACTATTTTGAAACGCTCTTTGTAGCACTGAAATCTCGTGGCCTACCTTACATACTGTTATACTTAAACTATAGCTCACCAACCGTTGTGTTGAAGTTTTTAAGCATGTATTTCTCAGGTGCTTGAGGTTGCTTCCGCTGTGTACTAGTCGTGCTGTAGAACCCGCTGCTTAGAGTTGTCCACGCATGAACTACTTTACTTTGCATTCAAACATTCGTACTTTTGAACTATGACTTGTAACGACCATTGTGGTCACATACACTTATTATTTGCTTCTACTTAGTGAAGCATGCTTTTGAAATGTAAAACATTTGATGTCGGTTATAACATCACCTTTTTATCATGAATGCAACTTCTTTAATTACAGCATATAGTACTTAACCTTGTAATGATCCTGTTGTTGATGATTCATACACGATGGTTTTGTACGGGGCATCACAATTAGGGTCGATCCCGCAAAAATCGAAGCCATTAGCAAATGGGAAACCCCTACTACTCCTACTCACATTCGATAATTCTTGGGTCTCGCCGGATACTATCGTAGATTCATCAAGGATTTCTCTTTGATTGCTCGTCCTCTAACCGCGTTAACTCACAAGGGAAAGAAATTCATTTGGGCAACCGAACAAAAATCCGCGTTTCAAATCTTGAAGACAAAGCTAACCACCACTCATATCTTGTCACTTCCCGAGGGAAATAATTATTTTGTTGTATATTGCGATGCCTTGAAACATGGTTTTGGGTGTGTATTGATGCAACGAAAGAAAGTCATTGCTTATGCCTCTCGACAACTAAAAATTCATGTACGGAACTACACAACACATGATCTCGAACTCAGAGCCGTTGTCTTTGCACTCAAAATGTGGAGACACTAACTTTATGGAACCAAGAGTACTATCTTCACCGATCACAAAAGCCTTCAACACATCTTCGATCAAAAGCAACTAAACATGAGACAACGACGGTGGATTAAAACCTTAAACGATTACGATTGTGAGCTTCGTTATCACCTCGGAAAGGAAAATGTAGTAGCCGATGCCTTAAGTTGAAAGGAAAGAGCGGTGCCTCTTCGTGTCCGAGCTTTAAACATCACCATCCACACCAATCTCAATAACCAAATTCGTGTAGCCCAAGATGAAGCTATTAAGGATGAAAGCATACCTCCGAAGGCTTGAACATCCTCACCGCACGATTCGAAGTTAAAGAGACCGGACTCCGGAAGAATTTGGGTGCCTAGTTATGGGGACTTACGAAGCCTTATTTTAGACGAAGCCCATAAGTCAAGATATTCGATTCACCCCGGTGCCAATAAGATGTACCACGACCTCAAAGAACAATATTAGTGGCCGAACATTAAAAGGGACGTCGCTACTTATGTTGGAAGGTGCCTAACTTGCTCCAAAGTCAAAGCCGAACACCAAAGGCCGTCCAAAATACTTCAACAACCCGAAATCCCACAATGGAAGTGGGAAAGAATAACGATGGACTTTATCATAAAATTACCAAGAACGGCAAATGGTTATGATACTATTTGGGTTATTGTAGACCGTTTCACCAAATCCGCTCACTTCCTTGCCATGAAGGAAACCGACAAAATGGAGAAACTTGCACAACTTTACATTAAAAAGATCATAGCCCGTCACGGTGTACCATTATCGATTATTTTCGATCGAGATGGCCGTTTTGTTTCTATATTTTGGCGTACTTTACAAGAAGCGTTGGGAACACGATTAGACATGAGCACCGCATATCATCCACAAATCGATGGACAAAGCGAACGCATGATTCAAACTTTGGAAGACATGTTACGAGCTTGCGTTGTGGATTTTGGAAAAGCTTGGGACAAGAATTTGCCACTAGCCGAGTTCTCTTACAACAATAGTTATCACACGAGTATTAAAGCCGCACCTTTTGAAGCATTATATGACCGCAAATGTCGTTCTCCTCTTTGTTGGGCCGAAGTAGGCGACACACAAATCACCGGACCCGAACTCATTCATGAAACAACCGAAAAGATCGTTCAAATCCGAGATAGGCTTAGGACGACCCGTAGTCGTCAAAAGAGCTATACCGACATTAGACGCAACGACCTTAAATTCCAAGTCGGTGACCGCGTAATGTTAAAAGTCGCACCTTGGAAAGGTGTAATTCATTTCGGGAAACGTGGGAAGCTAAATCCGCGGTATATTGGTCCTTTCAAAATCTTGGAGCTTGTTGGAACCGTTGCATATTATTTAGATCTTTCGTCTCAACTGAGCTCCGTTCATCCTACTTTCCATGTGTCAAACTTGAAAAAGTGTTTTGCCGAACCCGAACTCGTCATCCCTCTCGAGGAACTTACTATTGATGACAAACTCCACTTTATGGAAGAACCGGTTGAAATTGTGGATCACTCCATTAAAACGCTAAAACAAAGCCGAATTCCGATTGTCAAGGTCCGTTGGAACGCCAAAAGAGGACCCGAGTTTACTTGGGAAAGGCAAGATCAAATGCAAAAGAAATACCCTCATTTATTCGTGGATTTGGAAACGCAAGATCCCGAGGAAGAAACAACGACTACTACGCATACTTTAATTTTGGGATGAAATTTCTTTTAAGAAGTAGGTAATGTAACATCCCGCCTTTTTCCATTTACCTTCTGATATACTATTTAAAGTTCGTTATATAATTATAACATCCTCCGTTAATACTCGTTTTAAAATATCTCATTTAGGTAATTCATGCACCCGATTCAAACTCGAGGGACTAGACTTGCCAAATGACCAAAGATGTTACTAGGTCAAATGGTCAAACCATCATCCCTTCCACTCATTCACCTCCTCACTCTTTTACTACAGTCCACTTTATTCTCTCAAACACCAAATCAAAAATTCATCATCTATTCAAGATCTAGCAAGCATCAACTCAAACAAATTACATATTTGGAATCCTTGCATCTTCCTCTTCGAATCCATACCAACTTTATTGAATTTGGGTAACTTTATAAAAACACTAGATTTTGTGTTCATGATGTTTTTAACTTATAAAAGTGTTAATTAGTATCTATGGCTCAAGTCTAACTTGAATACGTGATTTATATACTCGATCTTGTTGTTTTGAGTAACTAGCATGAACTTGATAAATGGGTGTGTTTGATCTTGTGATTTGTTTGTCTAAATGTTGTTAGATGTTAAAAGTGCATGTATTAAATGTGTCACTAGCATCACTAGCTTCAATTTGATGTGTATGTTGACTTAGAAAGACTCCATAAACATTATTGCTAAATTTATGATTTTGAGTTAGGGTTTAAAAGAAGTAAAATAGTTTTTTGATGCATTAAATGCTTTGCAATGTGGTTTGTATGTGTTTAGTTGTATTGTATGCATAATTACCTACGAAACGGCGTATCATATGTGTGCATTTAATTCCTGAATCATAAATGTGCATCTATGAATTTGAAGCATTAATGATGGGCATTAATTGATCATTCATCGATTATTGCAAATGATAATTTTGATTGATAAAATGTGTTTAGTTGTGTTCCTCGTCAAATTACCTTTCCAACGATATAAGATACGTGACTTGAATGTTTACGGTTCGTTAAATGTGTTTGAATGAAATTTGGTTTGGGACTTAGACTTTTGAAACGAGCCAGGCACCAACTCCAGTTGATTGCCGCGGCACGGCCATTCCATGTTGCGGCGCGACATAAGCCGTGTTCAGCGGCTGATCACCATGACACTTTTACGAAAAATGTTTGCTATGCTACGCACCTCCGATTCACATGTAACTTGTTCTAATATGCTTATATATGATTAAAAACCTCAGAAAAATAGTTCGGGACCCGACCCAAATGTGTTGACTTTTTCGTTGACTTTGACTTGACCAAAGTTGACTTTTGTCAAAACTTAACCAATACTTGTTTAAACCGTTCTACTCTTCTTGCATACTTGATTCTTGCATGAAACTTGACAATTTGATTCACATGCTTTAAAATCGAGTCGTAATGAGCCATAGGACTAATTGTACACTTTGACCAACCGTGTTTACCGATATTGATACGAACCTATTTGTTTAGGTCAAGACGAGCATTCGTTCTTGCACACGTTACTTTGTGAAGTACAATTTTACTATTCGTGCAACCAAGGTGAGATCATAGTCCCACTTTTTCAACAACTTTTACTTTTAAACTATGGGATGAGAAACATATACGTATCATACTTTTATGCTTTGAACACAAGTATGAAAACAAACATTCCACAGCGAATTAGAACAAAAAGCCTCAATTCAATTATCATTAGTTACACTTGTAGGGTGTAAACGTGAACTTATGTTATGGGATCACATTGGGCTTGACGAGCCCTCATTCGGACGGTTCGCTACCGTTAGCGGATGAAATATATTTTCGAGTATAGTGTATGTTCTAACACTATGTGACAGGGTACAAAACAGTTAAGTCTTGATAATTGGGTGCTCACGAACATACTTTTGGAATACAAACGATTTGGATAATCAACTATATTAAATCTTGTGGTTCAAAAACAACGTTACTAATACACTTATGATTTCACCAACGTTTTTCGTTGACAGTTTTCTATATGTTTTCTCAGGTCCTTGAACGCTAGGTGATACATGCTTCCGTACATTATTTTTGATACTTGCTTGGATGTCCTGTATACATGCATACGTGGAGCGTCTTTTGACTTAACTTAATTTGTGTCGCATAGGTTTCAATTGTACTTAAAATGTTGTAACGTGTTTGGTCATCGAACTACTTTGTAAACTTTGAAACATCTTTATAATTGAAATGAATGCGACATATTTTTGGTCAATGTTGTTTTAAAGACTTATGATCACGTAACGGGACCTAAGTAGACGGCGCGGTCAATGACGATTTTGTCGGGTCGCTACAACAAATATTTTGGGATGAGAATACATGCATCTTTTGTTTTTCGAAATAGACACAAGTACTTAAATATATATTCTATGTTGAGTTGTACCTTTGTATATATCCCTAATAGTCTGGTAACTATTTGTTACATGTGGTTAACATGTAAGTACGAATCCTACTGATAGATCTATTGGGTTTGACAACCCCACTCGGGCTAGTTATCACTAGTTCATAACGGGTGTTTAGTACTTCGTTTTACTACACTTGGTACGGTGTAGAGATAACTTTGAAATGAGAATATGCACGGAAAACATCTGTTAAGTATAGTTACTAGGTGCTCAACAACATATAGAATATCTTTGCTGAAACGTTTATAACATGAAATCTTGTGGTCTATTATTATATCTTATGCTGGCTTTAAAACCTATATCTCACCAACCTTTGTGTTGACTGTTTAAGCATGTTTATTCTCAGGTCCTTAAGAAAGTCTTCCACTGTTACATTATCTGAGCAAGCTATGCATGGAGTCTCATGCTTTTATTTAAATGAAGTGTTGCATTCAATAAAACCTTTATCATGTATTATATTCAACTATTATGTCATGTGTGTAGTATTTGGAAACTAATGTAATAGGGGATTATTCCTTAAATAATCACCCATTTGTTTAAAACATGCATTATGTATAATAATGGTATGCTTTTTATGAAACGAATGCAATATTTTCTAAAAAGTATCATATAGAGGTCAAATACCTCGCTATGGGACCAATGAATAACGTACCTCGTTTATAGTATTATGGACAGGTTGTTTCAGTGATCTTTAAAAGTTGCGTTAAATTCAATCAGGTTCCATGCATGTGAGCAAGTTGCAAAATTCGCTATTCGAGAATTAATCGTTTGGGACTTTAGAAAGATTAATCGGTAATTCGTGGGTTAATTGGATTTTACTTTATACATTTAAATATTTAATTTTTAAAAATTATATGTGTAAATATAGAAAAACCAGAAATATACAAATAAACTTCAAAATAAGTGTCAAAAATTATTTATTTTGCTCAAAAACTATAAAGTTCTATTTTAAATTCATGTTAAAATGTTAACCATTTTTTACTTTGACCGAATTTGATTACCAAATTCGATTTTGACCTATCAATTGACGTTGACCATTTAATTAAATGAATTTTTGAAAATCAGAACGGATTGCTCTTATAAATAATTAATCGGGGATTAATCAGCGAGTAATTGGGTTTTTTACAACACTGCATGTGAGGATTTTCATGTTTTATTTTACCTTTCCATTTTTTATCTCGTTCATCTACACCTTCATCTTCTTAAATAACACTTACAATCATAAACCCTAAATAAAATTTAATCTAGATTTATTCTTGCATTGCTTCAACACATTCTTTCATTGCTAATCTTCCCTAGCTTCTGCATAACATTATGACTCTCCCCTATCAGTGAGTTATACATACTCATCAACTGAATATTTAACAAAATGATGACGGTCTCGAGTAGACCGTTTGAGTGGGACAAATAGAGACATATCTAGTACTGGAAACTCTGCCTATTTCTAGTAGACCATCTGAGTGCGACAAAGGGGATTAGTAGTGATGGATGAGGTCTATATCTGTTTCATAAGTTCTGTGATAATAAAGGTGCTAGTTTGTCTTGTAATAATATTATTACGCAAGGTCGCAAGAGGCACCTTCCGTCCTTGCGTCCCCGGGAAGCAAGGTCGCCCTTGCATCCACCTAGAAACAAGGTCACAAACAGGCACCTTGCTCCCTTGCGCCTTGTGCGGATAAATTATCAACTTTTACTTTTTATGAGTTCTGAGTCAAAAAGGGAGAAAAAATGGGTATTTTAGTGATAATTTAAGTGAAAATTTTTAGAGAACACAGAACCAGTTTCGGTATTATTATTTGCCCCCATTTTAAATGGAAAAATTTGTTCATAAAACTTCACATCTCTAGAAAAGAAAATCATTTTTGAATCAAGACTGTAAAGTTTATATGCTTTTTGAAAATTTGAGTAGCCAATGAACACACACTTACCAGCTCTTGTACCAAACTTATCATGAAGATTAAGTTTGATAGCAAAACCTAGACAACCAAACACCCTCAAATGATTAAGAGAAGGACACCTACCATAAACCATCTCATAAGGAGATTTACCATTTAAAACAGATGAAGAAGTCCTGTTAATCAAATATGCAGCAGTTAACACACAATCAGTCCACATATACATAGGAACACCACTTTGAAACAAGAGAGACCTAGCCACATTTAACATATGCCTATGCTTCCTCTCTACAACACCATTATGTTGTGGAGTATATGCACAAGAACTTTGGTGATGAATGCCTTCAGATTTGAAGAAAGTACTTAAGTTACTATTTACAAATTCAGTCCCATTATCTGATCTAAAAACTTTTATAGACATATTAATCTGATTTTTAAACATCTTAACAAACTCAATAAGAATTTTGAGAAACCTCACTTTTAAATTTTAAAAGGTATAACCAGACAGACCTGGAATAATCATCAACAATTGTGAGAAATATTCTAAAACCATCTTTTAAAACAACCTTATAAGGACCCCACAAGTCTAAGTGAATCAATTCACCTATACTTGTAGTTTTATGTGTGCTTAAAGGAAAAGGTTCCCTAAATTGTTTAGCCTTATGACAAATATCACAAGGTGATAAAGCATCATTACCAAACTTCAATTGTCCTTATAGAACTTGCATAGCAAGTTCTGCAGGATGACCCATTCTGTTATGCCAAGTAAATTTTGATAAGCAACAAGCAACAGAACAATTATTAATAGCATAATTACTAAAAACATTGATATGGCCAAAACATACGATTTTATTTGTGCGGTGTCGTTAGGTCGCAACACGTCAGAATTAGCTACCAAAAGAAAGTGAGGGTTTTATTGTTTATATTTAACTGGGGTTTCCTAGCTATAACTCACCTACTTGTCTTCCTTTTAACGAGTAAGTGGTAAATATAACTCAGGTTCGTATGTTTGTATGTTTGCTCAGTAACGTGGGATAAAAGTGCCTATATAGTTAACCCTGGTGACAAGTGGTGATAGGTTAAGACTAACTAATATAACTATAATATAACTATAAAGATAAAGATAGATAGCTATGAAGAATAGAATTCTGATGTGAAATTATCACAAGAGTTTAACTTCCTAGAATAAACACTAAACCTCAATAAACTGGGCTATGAACCTAATTGATTTGTCACTAAGAGTTTAGGCCTTGAAGATTCTGGCTAAGACGGATATCCCTACTCCTAACGTTAACCTTAGAGGGTTTAAACAACCTTATGAATGGAATTCTAGGTACATGAACAAAGTGGTATATCCCTAATGGAAAGTCTAAGCTTTTCTTAATCCTAGTTAGTCTAACTAAAGCAATATTCCACTACATAATACTAAGCTACGCCTTAACATTAATAGATATGCAATCTTAGATGTTCTAAGGTACTGCTAATTGGATTAGAAGTCTCTCCTTTGCGATCACTTACTCAACCCTGGATCATCTTACAACATTTCAAGAACATTGCTTCTGACGCGAATCATGCTTCTGAGCAAGCCAGTGTTCACTGAACTCTATATTGCCTACTCTAATCATAACCTAAATGGGCAGCTCTTCTTTGACGAATAAATGGTTATTCGTACATAGGTACTATATCCCTATTGTGACGTTAAGCACACATAACTACTTACCTTGCATCTTAGGGTTGATCAGGTCCTAATACTAGGTTATAGCCACGTGAGTAAACGGAAAGGGTGATCCGTAAATTAAACCTCTAAACCGTCAAGGTTTCAGCATAACAATAGCATAAGTTTCAGATAAATTATTCAACACATAATAAACATTTGTAACAGATAGATAGGCATGCAAGATGAAAGCAACTTAAAATAACAAGATAACTTTATTAAATTAAGGAAAGCGTTCACCGATTACAGATGAGATCTGGACCATTACAAGTGCTGACATCCTCTAGACCACTCCTATTACAATCTTCGGCGTTCGCCTCCGGGTACTTAATTTCCCGCTTGGAGGTGAGAAGGCCTTGAAAGCTCTAGTGAGAGAAAGTGTATTGTAGTGAGAGAGTGAGGAGAGGTGTGTTGAAATTAGATGACAAAAGCCTTTTAAATAGAAGTGAAAATGGCCTGCAAACAGCTGGCAGGCCGTTTGGTGAGGCCGTTTGCCAGGCCAGCCCGTTTGACATGCCCGTTTGATATGGGCGTATGGAAGGCCATTTCCTATACTGGCAAGCTGTTTGGTAGCCCGTTTGGCAAGCCGTTTGGCAAGCCGTTTGGCTTGCTGAATTGCTGGATCGTAACTTTATTTCTTGTCTTTCACCGTTCTCGCTCTTCGTTTTAGCTCTGATTATCTTGATTCTTTTTGCATCATCTTCGTAATTACTTTATCTACAAATGTAACTGAAAAAGCGATTATTTTGCCGATAAAGTTTTGAACTTTATGCTTTTGAGACTCACTATCGGGGGTAAAAACGTGACTTTTTAGCCGATATCAAATATCCTACACTTAGAATTTGCTTATCCTCAAGCAAACTTTCGAGCTTTTAACGCTGAAGATTTTTATTCGTAGTGATCAAGTGGTCTTTGTTCCGCAAGACACAGGAGCAAAAACTCGGTTTTATTCTTTTTGTTATTCCCAAAACCTTTTTCCGCAAGCATGAGAGGAGGTTACATAACTAAGGCTATCTCACTCGGGTTACTCATTTCACTAAAGTGTTTTAGGTGTCCTATAGTTCTAAGAAATGAAATCGCTCTTATCGAGTCATGCTCACATTCTTCGTCATAGGCTTGATCAAGACTCAAATCTCCATCACCTATTTGAGAGACTATTCAGTTATGAACTCAGCTTATATCGTGAAGAGATGGTGATTTTGGAGTTTTTTGGGGTGTGAAGGGTTTGATAGGTAGGAGTTCTTTTAAAAGATTGATTCTTGGTGATCCTTTTAGCTTTTTGTCAGGAATTTCAAGACGAGCATCCTTCTTTTTGACTGCCAGGAGTTCTTTTCTCGAATCTTTTCTGGTTCCGCTCCTTTTCTCAGAACCTTTATTCATCAACAATTTTAAATATATATATTTTTTTGGCAACATCTTCTGCTTTTCTCTTCGAGGTCTCCTTTTATTGGCGGTCTCCTTGATAATTGGCTTGGATCCTCGCATTTTCTAATGCAGCTTTATAGAGGATTTCCCGGAAGGAATGATTTTGTCAGGATTTATTTCTTTATTGAAGCGAATAGAATGGATAGGTAGTGGTGGATGGAATTGTGGTGATTTGGAGTAAAGATGGCAATGAAGGTGTGTGATGGGGGTGTCACGAATAGCCGAGGTTCTTAGTAGTTCTCGTCAAAATGTGTGATCCCGAGATGTAGATCAAGAGCAAGTTTTGATTCCGAGATGTTAACATCGGCGCGCTCAACAGAAGTATAGTGAATCACTAAAAATGAGTGCTTATAAAGCCTTATTTGGGGGTGCCTCTCAACAATTATAATGGGTCGAATCGCGCCTTTCGTTATGCAATGCTCTTTTGGAAAATTCGGTTTGATTTTCACAAAAAAGTTTTTCACCTTGTTTTACTCTTTTATCTATTTTGTAGCAAAAACTTTTTGATCTTTTATAGAATTTTATAATCCGTAGTGTTTTATAGTTCAAAAAGTTGTTTATTTTGTGAAAAAATTTAGTTTAAAAACACTTGAGGATTTTTACAAGAATCATTATGTGCAATATTTGTTATCCCACACTTTAAAATAACATTGTCCTCAATGTTAAAGATACGGCGTATCCCACACTTAGGTTTTGAAAGAGACGTTTTGTTATTAAAAGTTTATTTTGATGGGGTTGCCAATCCCACACTTAGTGTTTAAAGTGGTATAGTAGTTTGCATGTATACTATTGAAAAAGCGGTGAAGACGTAGTACTAACCTATGGTTGCAAGGCGTTCAATCGGATGGTTTGCCAATTATGGTTTCTTCTATTCTCGTGCTGGCATCATCCTCGTTCAGTGTGTCCTTGCTCCAAGTCGTGCTTCCATCTTGTATGATCTCGATCGTCGGTTATTTGTGACGTTTTATTCATGCAATTTATTCTAATTATCATACAAACTTAGAAACACAAAAGTAGTTATGCCCAAGATCGGGCATACAGACATAGTTTAATAATGTAATACTGTATCAAAAGTGTAACGACCTAATCCGAAAATCGACACAAAACTTTTTTTTGACTACACGTTGGTGACTGCACCTAGGCGCGGCGTGCCACTCCCTATCCGCAGCGCGGCCCACCCTGGGAGTTGGAGGTCAGCAACCATCAAAACGGCTGTTACCAAAATACACTTCAACCCGCGGCGCGCCCCAAAGGGGCCGCGGCGCGGCTCCACCCTGGACCAGATTCTGACTTGTACAAAAATTACACAACAACAAATTTCGTGGTAACCGACAAACATCAACACAAAGGCTTTCCGCCGCATAAGTAAATAAAGTTTACATGTTTTAACTACCACAATTCGAGTATTTGACCACTGAGCTCCGTACACTCATTTACACAACAAAATATAAGTTTCGATCGACAAGTTTAATTTCCAAACAAAACCCGAGCATGGTGTTTGGGGTTAAACTACCCAATTCTAGGTCTAAGTTCAAAAGAATTCCCTAGCACAATCGTATCGGGAAAAAGCTAATCCAAATGTATACCCTTGCCCTTGTCCACGCCGGAGCCTAAAAAGGAAAACAACGAGAGGGTAAGCAAAACACTTAGTGAATGCAATAATTATACATATACATATATAATCCACTTACTTGCAAACACTTACACCATACCGTATACGAGCTAGCTAATTAGCAACTATGCAATCACAATACAAAAACTAGATATCCGCAATTCTCATTAAGCTAGCATCACCAAAAAGCATATAGTTCACAATTCACTATGCTATAACTATAACGTATAACCATGGTTAACCATAACACACACAAGGGAACGGTACTCGCACAATGACCCTTGGTACTCGCACAATGACTGTTAGTATACACTAACCCCCTAGGTAGACGTCTGCACTTACCGAACCACCCTTCATGCACATGTGGTCTCCATCGTACAAAAGAGTAGTGAATCCACACGCCCGGATAACACTATAGTGAATCCACGCGCCCGGATAATACTAACTACAAGCCCGTAAGCAAATAAACTATACACATATATATAATTATTCCACTCACCTTAACGCCTTCGGTGAATGAGAAATCAAACTCGCAACCTTCAATGTAACGTACCTATTACATGATGCACACATAATCAATTTTACAATCGAGTTGGTCAACCAACTCACTCATCACCTAGTGTCATTTTGACCCATAGTGCAATTTTGACCCATTTGCACTCTTAACCCTAATATTAGGTCAACTTTGCCAAAACCCTAGCACTAGCCAAACATGGTCTTAGTACACTTATTAACGCAAGGTTAGTGTGTTTTCCTACACATTTAACCACCTAGGTCACTCATGACTCATTTGACTCATTTCAAGGTAAACACACCTGTTTGGGTCACCCATAACCCAAATAACACCCATTCACTTAACCACAAGGTGTACTAGTGATTTAAATACCCATTTAAGACCCATAAACTCATTTATCATTTTAAAACCCTAGGTTAGTTATCTTTGAGTCCTCATGACTCAATCTTACCTAAAAAAACCCCTAAATCACAAACAAATGGGTTTTATGTTCATCACTAACCCAAACCCTAACCCTGAAATAATTAAAATAAGGAAATCAAGGTTAAGACTTACCACCACAATCAAAACATAGTTAGAGACTAGATGAACAACTTTAAAACTCGAGCTTAAACCCGAAACAAGCTTCTTCCACCTTTGATTGAGCTTTCTCACACTATAATCTCCTCTCTCTCTAGGATTAAAGTGGAAAGGGAAAAGGTAGATGAAAATGGAGTAATGACACCCACCAAATTGATCATGGGGCCTGAAAGTCATTCAATAAATGAAAATACCAAATTGCCCCTCTTCAATTTAAATAAACAAAAGAATCTCCACCAGGCGGTAGCCGCGCCGCGGGCCTATTGGCCGCACCGCGGCCCATACTGAAACTGAAACCGCCAGCTTTTTATTATATTCACAAATATGTACCATTCGAACTTGGGTCTTACAAAAAGATCATGAGTAATCATAAAAATAGTTCAGAGAAAAGTTAAGGGTGAGATGTATGGTACGAAAGAGAGTAAGATACACTCGTGCGTGGCCTCGTCGGGTTCCTCAAAGCAGACTATCCCTCATCAATCATCTCCTCATCTGTAGTGAATTGTTGTGCCAATTCTATCGTGTTCATACCTGAGGATATCCTGAATTGGACCTCATCTGATCGTGCAATCAGTCCCGTGAGTGATGAGGTACTCGTGTGAATCATAGGCCTTGTACGTCAACCCTGCCCTTCCCGCAGATCTCTACCACAATTTGGGTTCATACCCATATCGTCTATACCCTGTGTGACATCCTCAGTCGTATACCGGCTTGCAGCCTGATCACATGCGGAAACCTGAGCATCGATGGATGTATCTCGGTGAGTACTGATGCGGGGTGTGTCAAAAAGGCTGGTAACAAAATCCGCGACCCCTTTGCTCTATTCGCTTGGAGGAGATGGGATGACTGTGTGATGTGTGTAATGATGCTGAGGTGGAGATGGGGGTTGTGAATACTGATGGCTAGGTCCTACACCTCTTGGGTCTCTGTGGGCGAACATATTTGGATACTCATGAGGGTACGGTGGGACATTGAGATGTTTGCCTGCATGATGTGTGAGGTGATCCAGATTCTGAAAGATCGCATGCTGAGCAAACCAACTATCATGTCCGGGCATATCCCCATATGATAATGGTAGGGTGGAAAGCGCGGCCGATCCCTCTCACCTACTGATGAGTGTCAGCGGGTGTCAGTAGGCCTACCCTATGTGGTGGGATCATCCTCATCCTGTGGTTCATGTGAACCTCGCCATCTCCGACCATCTCTAGTCCTCATATCAGGCCTAAATCCCCTAACTCTCACCCCTGGCACTATCCGGTCTTCTGAGTCTGGTATTGCCGGATTAGCTGTAACTATTAACTGCTCGTCCTCAATTCGGATGTACTGCCAAGTGTGCAGTAACTTGTACCCTATCTCTTCAGACTCGACTGCTGTCAAATACCCAAATCTCTCAATACTACCTAAAACATGCATCCTCTGAAGGAGTTTGGAGATAACTGAAATGCCCCTTTCATATCGATTATAAACATTTCATATTAATTGGTTTCATTGCAAGGTTTTGACCTCTATATGAGACGTTTTTCAAAGCCTGCATTCGTTTTTAAAAACAAACCATAACCTTTATTTTATCGACAAAGGTTTTCAAAAAGACATAATGTAGATTATCAAGTAATGATAATCTAAAATACAACATTTACACATGACCATTACATAATGGTTAACAATAATATGATACAACAAGGTGTTTTTCGAATGCAGTTTTTAAACATTATCATACAAGTATGCTGACTCCAATTCTTGTCTTTTAAATAGCATGCAACAGCGAAAGTCTTTAATAATCACCTGAGAATAAACATGCTTAAAACGTCAACAAAAATGTTGGTGAATTATATGTTTAACCTATGTAATAAATCGTCATAATAATAGACCATAAGATTTCATTTTCATAAATAGCATACAGGCATATAGCAATCCGTATAAAAAAAATCATTCGTATGATGAACACCTGGTAACTGACATTAACATAATGCATATAGAATATAACCCGTGTACTCGCAAGTATGCCATATACTGGCAATCGCAATCACCATATAAATCAAAGTACCAAAGCAGTTCAAACTCTGACTGGGGCTGGTTAGTGTCCATAGATCTTCCATTAGCATTTGAGTCAATTAGGGGCCATTTCCCTAATTCTTAGGTTACTAAGTTAAAGGGGTGATATTCGGTATAGTAATCCAACCATAGAATGTAGTTTCAAGTACTTGTGTCTATTTTGTAAAATATTTACAAAGGTGCATGTATTCTCATCCCAAAAATATTTACATAGTAAAAATGGGACTATAACTCACTTTCACATATTTTCAATTCGTCGAAAGTCAGACTTGGCCACGGATCGATTCACGAACCTATAACAAATATATACATATATTTTAAAGTATGATAGAAATACATTCACATCATATTTTTATTTACGTGTTGACGATTTAAGTTGTAAGTTAGCAGTCCAACATTAGTAGTCCACAGTTAGTAGTCCAATGTTAGTAGTACATATATAGTTCAATATATCACCCTGAAATAATCAAGACGTATTGTATACGTATTGTACAAGACTCAATCATGACCCAAGGTATAGCTATTGTCTTAGAATTAATCTAGACGTATTGTGTACATGGTGTCTTTCGATTTATCCGACGTATTGTGTAACTATTGTCTTAACTAATCAAGATTATATTATTTTGTCTCGGACTTAACCAAGACTAGTATATTACAAGGAAATAACCATGACATGATTAAATACATGTATAATACAAGAAAAGTTGGCTAGGATATGGTTAGTATAGATTTTATCAAAATAATCCCGTAGCCATTTTAGCCATTTCTAACCAATATTGTTTTGCCCATAACTTCTTCATTACAAATCGGTTTTGAGTGAATCAAATTGCTATGGTTTTGTAATGAACTTTAATTTCTAAAAATAAAATGAAAAAGTGGTGGTTTATAGTCAGATTTACAGATTACAAGTCGAATTAGAAAGAGGTGGTCATTTCCGTCGAAAGAACAACATCTTGATGACCATTTTGAAAAACATATTGTTGGTCCCTTGATAACAACAGGAGTATTGTAGGGGGGGGGGGTGAATACAATTTCTTTAAATTAACTTAACATTTAAACACGATTAGTATTCAAGCATGTAAATTAAATAGAGTCATAGGTAATTTTCAACGGTTATTCTTTATTGATTGAATCACAAAGAATCACAACTATCATTGGTAGAATGATAGTTGGTTGATACAGATTACCTAGAATATAGCTAAGAGGTAAACTAAAAGCTATTACACATTTTTGACTCTAAATAACTAAACACACACCACTAGTTGTTACAATAGTGGATACAACAATTTATAGTAGTCCTATTAACCGTGTAATGGTTCTATTGTCCACTCGTACATAGGATGTATGTACTTATGGGGACAACTTCATCAGAGAGCATGCTCTCCTCTTTCCTCTTTGGTAGCTATTTGCAGGAACACCCCAATTCGGTTTGGCACCATTATTTGATTAAATAAATAGAATGTTGTGTTCCCTAGGTATTGACAAAGTATAACCCATATCTGCACATGCGTTAAACTTCTGCATTCCCACGTGGTCTTGTAAGGTCACTTGTCAGCCGTCGACGCCTGTGCTTTTCTGTTCAACTTTGTCTTTGACTTCTGTTGAATAGTACAATTGATGTAGACCACTCGAGAAACTACTATGCTTATAATGGAGCATAGATGTCTTGTATAGTAAGCTACATTCCAGCTGTGCTGGTTCTTCATTGCTGAGACACTTGATATTCTTGAACTGCTGAGTACACATCCTGTGCTGATTGAAGAACACTGTCTACCTTGTGCTGGTAGACTGAGCAGCAAACTACACTCGACATAGCAATATCTGCTGTCTATACATAAACAAACTTGTGCTGGCTGTATATAACATTTTAGTGCAAATAAATTACAATTTTGTCATAATTAAATCCTTAATTATTTTAGGGACTCAACAATCTCCCCCTATTTGATGATGACAAAACCTATGACATATAGAGAAAACACTAAAGCTAGCACAGAGGGACCTAATGAAGAATGGGCAGTAAATTTGTCCCTTTTAAGTTTGTTTTTGGGATCTTTTGCTGAGTTATCTATATCTTATAATTTGATATAATTTTGAAGATAAACTCATTTCACTTTCATTACAGCAGAGTATATACAGTAATTACAAGAATATCATAATGAAAAATGAAATAAACAAAAGATACAATTTGAGCACTAGAGGGCTATCTATCTTTATCTTTAGCTAATTCTTCTTCAGATAGCACCTCTTGTTTGATTTTCCAGGCTTTGAGAAATAGGATAGGTATATCAGCAGGATCAAATACAGGGATATGAGGAGGTAGAATGATGGGATCTCTTCTTTGTGGGCCTTCACCAGTAGATTTCTTTCCTTTAGGTTTTTAAGAAAGTACTTCTCTACGTTTACTACTGGTGCATTCCCAAATTTTGTAGCTTTGTTGAAGAGTTCTTGGAGTTTTGGTTTCAATGTCTTTTTAATACCACTTTCAGCTTTACCAATGAAGTACTCCAATATCTCCATCCATTCACTGAATCCTAAGGATCGTAACTCATCATAATTTATCCTTTTTTGAACATTATTCTCCCTGCTGACATTGAAAGCTCTTTTTGAGCCTCTGTGCATTTTGATGATCTTGCTGAGATTTGATCTTCTGTTCATCACATCACCATACCTGCTCCTATAATAATGATCAGCTAGTTCTATGGTTTGGGCAGTTTCTATAGGAGCAATAGCAGGTGCTTTCTCAGCAGCTTCTAGTTCATCAAGGGCCTTATCTTGTTCCTTGACAATGGCTTTAGCTAATTTGAGGGACTCAGCCTCTTGCTTTCTTTCACCGGCTAATTTGTCTTCTACTTCCTGAAGCCTTAACCTCTCAGCGAGTTCAGAATCAGCAGCCTCCCTTCTTTGTCTTTCAGCTTCTAAGCCCAACAGATAATCATCGACAGTAATTTTTAGGGACTTTGCTATTTCAATCATCTTTCTGCTCTCTTCAGTTCTAAGGGCAGCACGATACTCCCTTAGATCCATACCCAGCTGGCGAGCCTCATGAAATTGAGCTTTCTCCTCATCAGTAGAGAGCCTTTGGCCACTGTTATTTAAGTATACACCAATTTTAATGCCATAAGTCAAGGCAGTGATGTAGAAAGGCTGATCAAGAGGATGATGCAGCAATCTAACTTGGCGTATCCTTTCATTAATAGCTACTTGTAGCGACCCGACCAAATCATGTTTGACGGCGCCGTCTACGTAGGTCCCATTACATGGTCATAAGTCCTTAAGACAAAGTTTGACCAAAAATATGTCGCATTCATTTCATAATTTTGGATGTTTCAAAGTTTACAAAAGTAGTTTCCATAACTAGTACATAACAATGTTTAAAGTACAAATGAAACACGTGCGACACAGTTTAAAGTAGTCAAAAGACGCTCCAACTATGCAAGTATACTCGACATCCAAAGCAAGTATCAAAAAGAATGTGCGGAAGCATGTATCACCTAATGTTCAAGGACCTGAGAAAAACATAGAAATCTGTCAAAGAAAACGTTAGTGAAATAATAGGTTTAAGTAAGTAAGTATGTAAAAGTAAGTCGAACCACAAGATTTGCATCATTGATAAATAGTAATACATTCTAAAAGTTAATATTCACAAGCACCCAATTATCAAGGCTTAACGTTTCCTTCCATAGAACCCCATCACAATAGTGTTAGAACATACACTGTTTCTCGAAAATATATTTCACCCGTAGACGGTAGGGAACCGTCCGAAGTGAGGGTTTGTCAAACCCATATGGCCATACAACATAAGTTCACGCCTACACTTACACCCTGCAAGTGTAACTAATGATAATCGAATTGAGGATTTTGTTCTGAACTCGTATGTAGAATGTTTGTTTTCATGTACTTGTGTTCACTTAGTTAAAAGAATTGTTTATGTTTTCTCATCCCAAAAGTAAGTTCAAAAGAGTAAGAGTGGGACTATGATCTCACCTTCAGCGAAAGAGTAAATAAGTACTTCGACAAGTAACGTGTGCAAAGAACAATGCTAGCCTTGACCTAAACAAATAGGTCGTATCAACAACGGTAAACACAAAAGGTCAAAGATGTTCAATTAGTCCTATGGCTCGTTACGACTCGATTACGTAGCATGTGAATCAATTTGTCAAGTTTCATGCAAGATACAAGTATAGAAACAAGTTAGGAATGTTGCATAATCATTTAGTTAAGTTTGACAAAAAGTCAAACTTTAGTCGGTCAAAGTCAACGAAAAAGTCAACACGTTCGGGTCGGGTCCCGAACTATTTTTCTGAGGTTTTTAATCATATATGAGCATGTTAGAACAAGTTACATGTGAATCGGAGGTGCGTAGCATAGCAAACATTTTCCAAAAATGGACAAAGTTAGACAGCCTACTTTGGTGCGCCGCGCGGGTATATGGCGCGCCGCGCCATTACCTGTGCAGAGAAAACTGGCAGTTTTTAAGTTTTATGCACGAACCTAACTTCAAACAATCACCATTTATGACCCGCAAACAACCAAAGCATGTATCTTATATCATCGGAAAGGTATTTTGACAAGGAAAACAACTAAACACATTTCATCAATCACTTTTACATTTACAACAACCAAAATCACATTCAAAGCTCCTCATTAAATGCATTCAAGTTCATAAATGAAATTCGATGATTCGGTAACCAATTTACATGAATGATATGCCGTTTCGAAGGTGATCAAGCATACAATACAACCTAACACTTACAAATAACATTTTATGTCATTCAAAACATCAAAAGTCCATTTCAAGTTCATCAAACCCTAACCCAAATCCACCAAAACCAATAATCGAGTTTATGGAGTTTTCTCAAGCAACCTACACATCAAATTGAAGCTAGTGATACTAGGAACACATTTAATACATGCATTTTTAACATTTAACAACATTCAAGCAACCAAATCACCAAATCAAACACACCAAAGTTCATACTCAAGCTAATTACTTCAAATAACGAAATCGAGCATATAAATCATATATTCATGTTAGACTTGAGCCATAGACACTAATTAACAACTTTATAACTTAAAAACATCAAGAACACAAAATCTAGTGATTTTAGAAAGTTACCCAAATGAGATGTAATCGGTATGGAATCGAAGAGGAAGTTGCAAGGATTCCAAATATGTAATTAGTTTAGATTGAAGCTTGCTAGATTTTGATTAGATGATGAATCTTTGAAATGGTGTTTGAGAGAATTTGTGAAAGTATTAGAGAAAAATGGAAAAGAAAAGAAATAATGAATGGAGGATGAAGAGTGTTGACTCTTTGACCTAGTCACCTCTTTGCTCCTTTGTCAAACTTAGTCCCTCAACTTTGGAAACGGGTGCGTGAATTACCTAAACGAGATAATTTAAAACGCGTATTAACGGGAGATGTTATAAACATATAATGGAGTTTAAAATAGTATAACGGAAAAGTAAACGGAAAAAGGCGGGATGTTACATTACCTACTCCTTAAAAGAAATTTCGTCCCGAAATTTAAGTAGGCGTAGTAGTCGTTGTTGCTTCCTCGGAACCTCGCGTTTCCGGAACCGGGAACAAGTGAGGGTATTTCTTTTGCATTTGATCTTTCCTTTCCCAAGTAAACTCGGGTCCTCTTTTGGCATTCCAACGAACCTTGACAATCGGAATTCGGATTTGTTTCAACGTCTTGACGGAGGTGTCCACAATTTCAACCGGTTCTTCCACAAAATGGAGTTTGTCATCAATAGTAAGGTCCTCGAGAGGGATGACAATATCGGGTTCGGCAAGACACTTTTTCAAGTTAGATACATGGAAGGTAGGATGAACGAAGTTCAATTGAGGCGGAAGATCTAAACGATAAGCAACGGTTCCAATACGCTCCAAGATTTCGAAAGGACCAATATACCACGGATTTAGCTTCCCGCGTTTCCCAAAACGGATTACACCTTTCCAAGGTGCGACTTTTAACATTACTCGGTCACCGACTTGAAATTCAAGGTCATTGCGTCGTTTGTCGGTATAGCTCTTTTGACGACTCCGGGCCGTCCAAAGCCTATCTCGGATTTGTACGATCTTCTCGGTGGTTTCGTAAATGAGTTCGGGTCCGGTGATTTGCACGTCGCCTACCTCGGCCCAACAAAGAGGTGAACGACATTTTCGGCCATATAGTGCTTCAAAAGGTGCGGCTTTAATACTCGCGTAATAACTATTGTTGTAAGAGAACTCGGCGAGAGGTAAGTGCTTGTCCCAAGCTTTTCCAAAATCAACCACGCAAGCTCGTAACATGTCCTCTAAAGTTTGAATTGTTCGTTCGCTTTGCCCATCGGTTTGAGGATGATATGCGGTGCTCATGTCTAAACGCGTTCCCAATGCTTCTTGTAAAGTACGCCAAAATCTGGAAACAAAACGGCCATCTCGGTCGGAGATAATCGATAAAGGTACACCGTGTCGGGCTACGATCTCCTTGATGTAAAGTTGTGCAAGTTCTCCATTTTGTCGGTCTCCTTCATGGCGAGAAAGTGTGCGGATTTGGTGAGACGGTCAACAATAACCCAAATGGTATCATAACCGCTCGTTGTTTTTGGTAGTTTGGTGATAAAATCCATCGTTATCCTTTCCCACTTCCATTGCGGGATCTCGGGTTGTTGAAGTAGTCCGGACGGTCTTTGGTGTTCGGCTTTGACTTTGGAACATGTCAAACACTTGGAAACATAAGTAGCTACGTCCCTTTTGATGTTCGACCACCAATATTGTTGTTTAAGGTCGTGGTACATCTTATTGGCACCGGGGTGAATCGAGTATCGTGACTTATGGGCTTCATCTAAAATAAGACTTCGTAGGTCCCCATAACTAGGCACCCAAATCCTTCCGGCGAAATATCGGAGTCCGGTTTCCTTAGTTTCAAATCGAGAGACGAGAATGTTCAAGAGCTCGTGTGAAACGTTTTCATCCTTGAAAGCTTCATCTTGGGCTACCCGAATTTGGCTATTAAGGTTTGTGTGGATGGTGATGTTTAAGGCTCGGACACGAAGAGGCACCGCTCTTTCTTTTCGACTTAAGGCATCGGCTACTACATTTGCCTTTCCGGGATGGTAACGAAGCTCGCAATCGTAATCGTTTAAGGTTTCAATCCACCTTCGTTGTCTCATGTTTAGTTGCTTTTGATCGAAGATGTGTTGGAGACTTTTGTGATCGGTAAAGATAGTACTCTTGGTTCCATAAAGATAGTGTCTCAACATTTTAAGTGCAAAGACAACGGCTCCGAGTTCGAGATCATGCGTCGTGTAGTTTCGTTCATGAATTTTGAGTTGTCGAGAAGCATAAGCAATGACTTTCGTTCGTTGCATCAATACACACCCAAAACCATGTTTTGAGGCATCGCAATATACAACAAAGTCATCATTGCCTTCGGGAAGTGACAAGATAGGAGCAGTGGTTAGCTTCGTTTTCAAGATTTGGAATGCGGATTCATGTTCGGTTGCCCAAACGAATTTTCTTCCCTTATGAGTTAACGTGGTTAGAGGACGAGCGACCAAAGAGAAATCTTTGATGAATCTATGATAGTATCCGGCAAGACCCAAGAATTGACGAATGTGAGTAGGAGTAGTAGGAGTCTCCCATTTACTAATGGCTTCGATTTTTGATGGATCGACTTTAATACCTTGATCACTTACCACATGACCAAGAAATTGAACTTCCTTCAACCAAAATTCGCACTTGGAGAATTTGGCATAGAGTCGTTCTTGTCTTAAAAGTTCAAGCACAAGTCGGAGGTGTTCCTCGTGTTCTTCTTCGCTTTTAGAATAAACCAAAATATCATCGATGAACACGATAACGAATTTGTCAAGATACGGTTTGCACACGCGGTTCATAAGATCCATGAACACCACCGGTGCGTTAGTGAGACCAAATGGCATGACAAGGAATTCATAACTACCATAACGAGTTCGGAAAGCAGTTTTGGAGACATCTTCCCCGTTAACCCTTAATTGATGATAACCCGAGCGGAGATCGATTTTTGAATATACACAAGACCCTTGTAGTTGATCAAAGAGGTCGTCGATGCGAGGAAGAGGATATCGGTTCTTAACCGTCAGTTTGTTTAGTTCACAATAATCAATGCACATTCGTAGGGATCTATCTTTCTTTTTAACAAACAAAATCGGAGCGCCCCAAGGTGAATGGCTAGGTTGGATAAATCCACGATCAAGTAGTTCTTGGATTTGACTTTGCAATTCTTGCATTTCGGATGGAGCAAGTCTATATGGTGCACGTGCTACGGGTGCAGCTCCCGGAATAAGATCGATTTGGAATTCAACTGGTCGATGAGGTGGAAGACCCGGCAATTCGTCGGGAAATACATCGGAATAGTCACTAACAATTGGCACATCATCGATGTGCTTCTCATTGGACTCGACTTTCTTAACGTGAGCAAGGATTGCAAAACAGCCCTTACGGAATAGTTTTCTAACTTTAATGCATGAACGAGGTTGAGTCCGGTGCAACTCTTATCGCCATAGACGATCAAAGGTTCACCATTCTCGATAGGAATTCGGATTGTGTTAAGATCACAAAGGATGTGAGATTTCATTTTGGCTAGCCAATTCATACCGATTATTACATCGAAGCTTCCTAGTTCCATGGGTATCAAGTCAATTTCAAACTCATTACCCAAAATATTTAACGTACACCCCCGGTAATATGTGTCGGCACTCAATAGTTTCCCGTTGCCCACTTCAATGGTATAAGTGGTATCTAGTGGAAGTGGTGGAGTATTTAAAGAATGAGTCAAAGTCTTGGATACAAAACTCTTATCGGCGCCCGAATCGAATAAACAAGTAACATAAGTGTTGTTGAAAAGAAACGTACCCGTGACTAATTCATTGTCATCTCGGGCTTCCTCGGTGTTGATGTTGAAAGCTCGGCCGCGCGTATTGGGGTTATCTTTCCTCTTCGGGCATGCATTTCTATAGTGGCCCTTTTGGCCACATTCATAACAAGTGCCCGTTTTTGGTGCATTGGGCCCCTTTCGAGCGATGGGGGCAACACTTTTACACTCATTGGCCTTATGACCAACTCCTTGGCACCGGTGGCAAATTAACTTGCCACATTCACCAAAGTGATGCTTGTTGCATTTGTTGCAAAGAGGTAGGTTCCCGGCATAACCCTTCTTGCCGTCGGAGGTGTAAGGCTTCTTAGCAAAGTTGTTGTTGCTTGATTGGGAGGGTTCCCACTTTCTTTTGTTGCCCTCCAATTTATCCTCGGCCTTAGGTGCCGGAACTACGATTTCGTCAACCGTTTCGATCAATTGGCGGGCCATGTTCAAAGCTTGTTGTAGGTTAGCGGGTTTGGATGACATCACCCCTTGTTTGATGCTCTTTGGAAGACCATACATATAAAGTTCGACCCTTTGAGATTCGGGGTTCACGAGGTTTGGACACATCAAGGATAGTTCGGCGAATCGTTGATTATAGGCCTTGAGATCGTTTCCGACCGCCTCTAAGGTTCTTAGCTCTTGTTCGAGCTTTCGGGTTTCTTCGCGAGGGAAATATTCGATGACCATCTTTTCCCTTAAATCAGCCCAAGAGTGGGCGTGAGCTTCATCGGTACCCACCGATTATACATAAGTATTCCACCATGTAAGAGCGACACCGGCGAAGGTGTGAGTGGAGTATTTGACCTTGTCTTGGTCCCGACAACCGCTTATGCTAAAGACGGCTTTCGTTTGCTCAAACCATCGGGTGAGCACAACCGGTCCCTCTGTTCCATCAAAAGTGTGAGGTTTGCACCCCATGAAGGATTTGTAGGAGCACCCTTCATTTGAGTTACCAGCTCCATTGTTGTTGTTGTTGTGGTTGTTGTTATTGTTGTTATTGGATGAGTGACCGGCCATGGCTGCATCCACGGCGGTGGCTATCATGCGTTGTAAGGCTTGTTCGGGAGTTTCATTGCGTCGTACACGGCGAGGGGCCATTGTTCCTTCAAAACACATGAATATCGTTGATTAGTATCCTTATTAATACTAACCGTGATATGGAATAAGGATAGAGAGAAATTTTCCTTGACTCGCCTTAAATTCTTTATGTCGAAATGTTGGAACGTATATGTGAATCACCGTAATATAATCCCGGAAATTATACTACCCTGGTTCACATGTGCATTTAACATTACTTCATAAGGTCAAGGTGGCGCGTCAACAAAATTTATCAGCGTAAGATCAAGATCGAACAAGAGTTAGATATGATAGGAGAATTCGAGATGATGCACAAGTAGTCAAATAATTCCTACTTCAAGTCTATATGCCGGTTGTAGTCTAGATTCACTAATGTACCCTATGACGCGGGGTAGACACAAATGAACTCTAAATCCCTACAACCAAAGCTCTGATACCATCTGTAGCGACCCGACCAAATCATGTTTGACGGCGCCGTCTACGTAGGTCCCATTACATGGTCATAAGTCCTTAAGACAAAGTTTAACCGAAAATATGTCGCATTCATTTCATAATTTTGGATGTTTCAAAGTTTACAAAAGTAGTTTCCATAACTAGTACATAACAATGTTTAAAGTACAAATGAAACACGTGCGACACAGTTTGAAGTAGTCAAAAGACGCTCCAACTATGCAAGTATACTCGACATCCAAAGCAAGTATCAAAAAGAATGTGCGGAAGCATGTATCACCTAATGTTCAAGGACCTGAGAAAAACATAGAAATCTGTCAACGAAAACGTTGGTGAAATCATAGGTTTAAGTAAGTAAGTATGTAAAAGTAAGTCGAACCACAAGATTTACATCATTGATAAATAGTAATACATTCTAAAAGTTAATATTCACGAGCACCCAATTATCAAGGCTTAACGTTTCCTTCCATAGAACCCCATCACAATAGTGTTAGAACATACACTGTTTCTCGAAAATATATTTCACCCATAGACGGTAGCGAACCGTCCGAAGTGAGGGTTTGTCAAACCCATATGGCCATACAACATAAGTTCACGCCTACACTTACACCCTGCAAGTGTAACTAATGATAATCGAATTGAGGATTTTGTTCTGAACTCGTATGTAGAATGTTTGTTTTCATGTACTTGTGTTCACTTAGTTAAAAGAATTGTTTATGTTTTCTCATCCCAAAAGTAAGTTCAAAAGAGTAAGAGTGGGACTATGATCTCACCTTGAGCGAAAGAGTAAATAAGTACTTCGACAAGTAACGTGTGCAAAGAACAATGCTAGCCTTGACCTAAACAAATAGGTCGTATCAACAACGGTAAACACAAAAGGTCAAAGATGTTCAATTAGTCCTATGGCTCGTTACGACTCGATTACGTAGCATGTGAATCAATTTGTCAAGTTTCATGCAAGATACAAGTATAGAAACAAGTTAGGAATGTTGCATAATCATTTGGTTAAGTTTGACAAAAAGTCAAACTTTGGTCGGTCAAAGTCAACGAAAAAGTCAACACGTTCGGGTCGGGTCCCGAACTATTTTTCTGAGGTTTTTAATCATATATGAGCATGTTAGAACAAGTTACATGTGAATCGGAGGTGCGTAGCATAGCAAACATTTTCAAAAAATGGACAAAGTTAGATAGCCTACTTTGGCGCGCCGCGCGGGTATATGGCGCGCCGCGCCATTACCTGTGCAGAGAAAACTGGCAGTTTTTAAGTTTTATGCACGAACCTAACTTCAAACAATCACCATTTATGACCCGCAAACAACCAAAGCATGTATCTTATATCATCGGAAAGGTATTTTGACAAGGAAAACAACTAAACACATTTCATCAATCACTTTTACATTTACAACAACCAAAATCACATTCAAAGCTCCTCATTAAATGCATTCAAGTTCATAAATGAAATTCGATGATTCGGCAACCAATTTACATGAGTGATATGCCGTTTCGAAGGTGATCAAGCATACAATACAACCTAACACTTACAAATAACATTTTATGTCATTCAAAGCATCAAAAGTCCATTTCAAGTTCATCAAACCCTAACCCAAATCCACCAAAACCAATAATCGAGTTTATGGAGTTTTCTCAAGCAACCTACACATCAAATTGAAGCTAGTGATACTAGGAACACATTTAATACATGCATTTTTAACATTTAACAACATTCAAGCAACCAAATCACCAAATCAAACACACCAAAGTTCATACTCAAGCTAATTACTTCAAATAACGAAATCGAGCATATAAATCATATATTCATGTTAGACTTGAGCCATAGACACTAATTAACAACTTTATAACTTAAAAACATCAAGAACACAAAATCTAGTGATTTTAGAAAGTTACCCAAATGAGATGTAATCGGTATGGAATCGAAGAGGAAGTTGCAAGGATTCCAAATATGTAATTAGTTTAGATTGAAGCTTGCTAGATTTTGATTAGATGATGAATCTTTGAAATGGTGTTTGAGAGAATTTGTGAAAGTATTAGAGAAAAATGGAAAAGAAAAGAAATAATGAATGGAGGAGGAAGAGTGTTGACTCTTTGACCTAGTCACCTCTTTGCTCCTTTGTCAAACTTAGTCCCTCAACTTTGGAAACGGGTGCGTGAATTACCTAAACGAGATAATTTAAAACGCGTATTAACGGGAGATGTTATAAACATATAACGGAGTTTAAAATAGTATAATGGAAAAGTAAACAAAAAAAGGCGGGATGTTACACTACTTGTCTTTGCTCAAGCAATTCTTGTACAGTGATCTTCAGCCTGTAAGCCTCTCTTTCTTCTGGATTCATTCTAAATACATCTGGCTCACCACGGGCAACTGAATCATCTTCCCAAGATCTGTGTTTACCATGACGTTTTGGAGAAGATGGAGGATACATGATTGATTCACCTATGCCAGATGAACTCACTAGAAACTGATTAACACGATTATCCTGTGTTCTGTTAAAATAACTGAGGGTCCGGGGAGAGATAGGTGATTGAACAAATAAGTGATCTCTTCTACCCCAGACTGTAAAGTCAGCAGGATTAACCGTATCATCATCTTGATTAGCACCAAACACATCCACCTTTGCTGGGTCTTCAACACTTGTTTCACCCAGCATCACACTACTGGATGGGTCTTCATTCACAGCACTCCTTGCTGTGTCTTCAGTACCAGCTGACTGATTAGTATCAGCTGGCACAACTGCCACATTATCTTCATCAGCTACCTCAAATAGGGGTCCTTTCCTTAGGGGCTGGTTGTCCCTAGGAGCAGATTTCACTCTTTGTTTGTCAATTGGCTTGGGTTCAGCTGATGGTTCTTGTGTTGATACTGGTTCTTGTGGTGGTAGATAGGAAACCATAACAAGATGCTCCCCCTGAACATTAACATCTGCTGGCTGTTGTTATGTAGCTGGCTGAGTAGATGATACTGGTCGAGAAGATGAGCTGGTTTCTAACATTGCATCTATCCATTTCATAAATACATCAGCTCTAACTCCTCCTGACTCAGTAGAAGCTAAATAGTCTTTCATCTCTTCAGGTGTCATCTTCTTTATTCTATCTGCTCGCTCAACATACAGCTTGGCTTTCTTTTTATCATACTTGATCATGAACTTAGCATTTCTTTTCAGGGTAGCCCTTTTATATTCATCAATGCTGATCAGATCATCATCAATTTTACGCTTATCAGGAGTGAGGGTTCGTCTACACTCCATTTTAAGTCTTTTTAGAGCACCATAGGCCCCAAACTTAGCGTTGAAAGAATCATCTAATTCCTGCTGTCTCTTCTGATGTCTCTCAATTTTTCTTTTCAATTTACGTTCAATGGTTTGAGAGACAACAAAAGATTTAGCAACAAGCAATTCAGAAACGTCACTGGCTTACTGCCAGAACCAATATCATCCACTGATGTGGTAGACACAGTGGGTTGAGAT